>NW_026042903.1:0-79584 GCF_023856365.1 Brienomyrus brachyistius | reverse complement strand
AAATAGCAGATATACGTCATGTATGTGACTAAATTCTTAAGCCAATAAGGGCAAAGTTGTGTCGTAATGGAGGCGGATCCAGTTTGTGCAGCCGGTTAAAGACACTACGGGCATGTAAATGGAGAACGAAATTATAGTTATACCGAATCTCCTACACACAATACCAAGGTTACCAACTTTGGTCAGCTGACCGGAGTGAGACGTTCAATTCCCGTAAGATTTCTTTGCGCCAGCCTGAGAGTCTGAAAACACGTCACACCAGATGCATGAGAGATGGAAACCTGGGATATTCAGTCGAATCAGATCAAATATGATGCTAAGTTAGTACTAAGTTAAAATATGTTCCGGACTTGTAACATGCACCCATGATTTGGAACAGTCAGCAGGCTGTCTCTGGCCACGCCCCCTACACTCGGTCCGGCCCCTGGCTTTTCCTGAATTCTGATTCCTTTAGATAAACATTGACTTCATTGATATTGTTATTGATTTATCGACAGACCATCATACGTTTTAGACGTTATAATAACAACACTCTATTGATCCCCAAAGAGAGAAATTCTCTCCTTGCCTGCCCCCTCTTACTGTCCATGATACACAAGCACATATGTAGAAAAACGTCAGCTTGGAAGCCAAGGCTGGACTTAACCTACTCCTTAGGGTTCAACTGGAAACTGCCCCATGGCCGAGCGGTCTAAAGCCTCCTGCGCAGCGAAAATGGCCTTTCAAAGTAAGGGGTATTCTGTTCTCCGAAGTAAGGCGTGGGTTCGAATCCAACTTCCGACAAAAGTTCTTCAATCGCTACAGCAGAATTTGAGCCACTGATCGGCTTTAATTGCTTTGTTTTATTTTTGCGTTTCAGGCAAAACTACATAACACTTAAGAGGTGCAGGATGATCTGTCTTGCTCTCGCGAGGTTTTTGTACGACGTGACATGGTGACATAATGCAGCGGACGATAAAAATCTAACCACAATGCATTGCGTCAGGACCAGAATGTATTGCTTTAAGCCAGCGCTGTATGTGGGTACATGAAGTGGAAAGCACCCAATAACAAACATAACATTTAAAAAAAATCTACAAACTAGTGGGAATATAAAATAAAATAAATGTGTCTGGGCAAATTGGTAAGTTAAATTAAATCGTTTTAAGCAGTGTTAAGCAGTGTGTGGTTTTAAACACGAGTAGCATGTACCGTGTTGACGGCGCATGAACGTATCTTGGCAGCACATGTAAAACTTAGATTTGCAAGCGGGATGTGAAACAGCATTTAGGTGTTTAAAACAGCAATAGAGTGCGTGTTTGTTCACGCAGTTACAATGTTTAGTTGTTATTTCTGTGGAACATCAGTGCAAACCCTTAGGGAACATGTTTTACATGTCAAACTTCACCGTCATGAACCACGATGCGTGTTCAAGTGTGGCGCTACAGATTGCCACAATACGTTTCGTTCATATGGGGAATTTAAGGCTCATTTTTACCGTAAACATAACACAGATTCATATATTGATACTACAAATGCCCTTACGGTGTTTACGTGTAATATGTCTATGTGCCAGCGCCAATGTCGCGATGTCAGATCACTAACAGCTCACTTAAAGGAACATATAGCCGAAGGACGTGTTGTGACATGTCCGGTGACAGGATGCGACCATACGTTCACTGTGAGATCGTCGTTTACAGCCTACATGTCCAGGAAACACAGACAATGTTCTGTGGACAGTATAAGAGATCTTAATAAGGAGACAGTTTCTCAGTTTCTTGAAACTGAACCGTTAGTTACAGGCCCTACAGAGAGATTTAGTGAGACTGATGAAGGTGAAGTCCATCTTACAGAAAATTTCAGTGACCTTTTTCTTAGAAATATTTCTCTTTTCTACTTGAAATTACATGGGCAGTTTCTTCTGCCAGCATCAACTATACAAAATATTATTGAAGAGATGCTAAGCATACATGAACTAGGACAGACATATACTTTGAATAAATTAAGTGCATTCCTGAAAAGTGACTTAACTGAATTAACAGATGAGGTTATTGGTAGTATATGTGATGTTGTGAAGGAATCTGACCTTTTCACCATTAGTCATGAAGGACCAATGAGAACCAATTTTTCAAGAACTAGGGCTTTTAAACAGATGTTTAGATACACAGAACCTGTAAAGTTGTACTTAGGAAGGGATGAAACAAGGTCACAGAGGTTTGCCTACTATGTTCCATTGAAAGACACTTTGAGACATTTACTGGAGTCAGACTTATGGCAGAATTGTGCTGCACAGGGTACATACGTACCATACACTGATGTGCTTTGTGATGTCAGTGATGGTCAGGTATATAAAAACAATGAGTTCTTTTCTCAAAACCCATCATGTCTAAAACTAATTCTATATCAAGATTCTTTTGAGGCGGTGAACCCATTAGGTTCAGCAAAAAGCAGCACAAAGTAGTAGCTGTATATTTGTCTCTGGCTAATTTACCACCTCATCAAGTACAGACCACATGTCACTTGTAATGCTGTGTCAGGAAAAAGACTTCAAACACTTTGGCCATGACAAAGTTTTCTCAAGGCTCATTGCAGACTTAAAAGACCTGGAAGACAATGGAATAACGGTGGCAGAGGAAAAAGTTAAAGGGACTGTTTTGTGCATTGCAGGGGACAATTTGGGGTCTCATAATATCGGTGGATTTACAGAAAATTTTAGTTTTTCTGAATATTTCTGCAGGTATTGCCGGACAACCCGAACAGATTTTCAAACAGATCCAAATGCATTTTACAGTCTGAGGAACAACAAAACGTTGAAGGTATAATATCTGAGTTTTAATTCATTGAATTACTTCGATGTTTGTATGCCTGGCCTGCCACCTTGTTTAGGCCATGACATTTTTGAGGGTATCCTTTCCTATGATTTAGCCCTTTACCTGAAGTACTTCATCAAGCAAAAAAAGTGGTTCACTTATTCAATTCTGAATAGACGCATTAAGAAATTTAAGTACAGTGGCTCTGATGTGTTGAGTAAGCCATGTGCAGTAAACTCCAATGGAGTAAAGCTTTATGGTCAGGCTGTTCAGAACTGGAATTTTCTAAGACTTCTTCCTGTGATCATGTGTGACAAGGTGAAAGAGCCCACAGATGATGATTGGCAGTTGACCCTTCAGCTAAAAGACATTGTGGAGCTGATTTGTGCACAGAAAATTTTATTGCCAGAGGTTGCATACCTTGACGTTCTTATCCAAGAATATCTTGCTTGTAGATTTTCTTTCTTTCCAGGACATAGGTTAAAGCCTAAGCATCACTACTTGCGACACTACCCTGCACTGATTTTAAAGTTTGGTCCTTTGATCAGGTTGTGGACAATGCGATTTGAAAGTAAATAAGGCACCATGGCAACAACAGTCAGAACAGCATCCAGTTCACAGCTAGTTTTAAAAATTGCTTTAACGCAGAGTGATTACAGGAAATAGGTGTACTGCTTAATATTAATTAAATTATTAAAATGTGCTAATAATAGACATATTTGTCAGTCAGACATTGTGCTTTTTAAAGAGCAGAAGGGATACATTAAATTACGATTATATTGTCCTTACTGTATATATTTTTACATTTTTCCCCTCAATGATTGTCAAGTGATCACAATTCTTACTGTGCTTTACCCCTCACTTGATAGAGATGTACCAAAACTGAACATATAACTGGATTTCACTCAGAATAACCAGGCCTTCTTTTTGGACTCTTTATCCCTTTTTATTTTATCTTCGCTTTCCTCAAGCCAGGCATTTACAGGTGAAAAACCTTAAACCACAAAACACCAACTTTCACCAATCTATCTTATGAGCAAACACAAAATTTTACTTTAAATGCATATATATATATATATATATATATATATACATACACACAAAATATACAATGAATGACCAATCTCAGCTTCAAATTTCCACACAATTATACATAACTTGTTCTGAATAAAATTCCTCCAAACATCAAAGTTTAAGATCAAACCACTGGGGAAACACATAAATGAGTTACTCAACGCAATAAATTGCAATGAAAAGCTAACCAATTAGACAATCGAACAATAGGTTTAACACTTCTGCCCATATGAATTATTAAAAGGAAAGTTCACCCTTAATACTTTTTTTTTTTCTTTTTAGCAATTTAATATTTAACTTTTAGATAAACTAAAAATAG
The DNA here is from genome assembly GCF_023856365.1 of Brienomyrus brachyistius. Classification (NCBI taxonomy): domain Eukaryota; kingdom Metazoa; phylum Chordata; class Actinopteri; order Osteoglossiformes; family Mormyridae; genus Brienomyrus; species Brienomyrus brachyistius. Next base: position 75,402 of record NW_026042903.1, on the reverse strand, counting down.
AACCCCCCCTTTTAAACCGCATTAATGCAAACATCTGAATCAATAAAACAGCATTCCACATATTGTCATTAAGACACTTACAGCACACCATTTATTCCTAATACAGTCAAATACCACAACTCATATAATGTTACAAGCCAGCACCAGCGCCTCAATGCCTCATTAGCGCACCCCATTAAGAAATAAACCCCACTCGCAACAGGTAGTGCTTGCTACAAATAACATTTGCAACAAAGTCCAACACGCATGGTTCATGGTCTTACCGGCTGTCCGTTCAGAGTCTACTTTTCAGTACACAATCGCAGCACAGTTCCAGAAGCACTTGGTGTAGATTTGACCCTTTGCTTGTCGCGCTACCAATGCGTTTTGCCGACTTTATCCAAAATAAAGAGCAGGTGCGTCCGTTAATGCCTTCCCCTCGGGTGCACACAGGTGAGTAAACTTTGGTTCCGCATGACCACTTGCGTGAACGACGTAACCACTTGCTGGAATGACGTTCATCGCAACAATGATATAAATATTTTCCCCCCTGACATATAATCAGTGTAAGCACACAAACACATTGGCCGGTTATCCTATTCATTCAGTTCCACGGACAGTGACCTGTGTTACTGTGCTGTGACATCTGGTTCCTTCATTGGCTCTGTATATTTCTATAAATGACTAAATGGCTCTGTTGTAGAAATTTCCAGCCAGAGACTTGGTTCCTATATAACGAGAAGATTTTATTTTTACTCGGACTGAGAAGCTACAGAAAATCATCTCTGCATGTGATCTCCCCTTTACTGCTCAAGCAGAGCACACGCACATCAGCAAGTGTCAAGGCAGCAAGTGCATACAAACAACTTCTCAGGGCCTTCAGGAAGAGTCAGACTGCGGTGTCATTCAGAGATACCATTGTCTAAGACTTGCACTAAAACATTCTATGCACTTGGGCATATTTAAACAAAGTAGTATGGTACCTATGTCAGAATCCATCCCTGCCTTGTCCTGTTCACATGTCACTGGCCATCCTATTCTCTCCTCTGTCTTGTACCCCTTAGCCCATAGTGTGTTTGCCTGCTCATCGGGCCACCATGTGGCTTAACGGGCCAAGTGGTTGGCCACCGTGCCTGACTCCCCTTTTGATTGTGGGTTTTGAGGATATCAGTGGGTCTGTGTTTTCATGATTGTCCCCCAGGCCACCATGCAGCTCAGCCCTTGATTCCAACTACAGTAGCAATCAGGTGGTTCTCGGTCTACTAGGACTGTATAACAGGATTCTTCACCCATTCTATCTTTACTCCTTCAGCCGCATACATGAGTCAGACCTATAGGTTATTCAAATTCCGTCCTGCCAAATTTACTGGACAGGAAGTGGACACTGCAAATGAATGTGTGAATACGCCAATACCTACATCTTTACAAGTTACATTAAGGGGTTTGGTACAGTAAATGGCTGTGAGGTGGGATTTCTTCTTGATGTCTGTTTGTAGCCCGTCCACCAGCAGCTGCTGCTGTATTTATCACACCAAGCAGGGAAAGTATATTGCTAAATTTTCCTTAGTTCAATTACGCTTGATTAAGCTAATTAAGCCGGCTATGTTATTTACATTCAGAAGGATGCCGCCATATTGGGTTATACACAGATGCCACGATAGCTCACACTCACATTCCCTCTTCATTATTTTTCTAAACACACTCTATCCTGCCTTGTCACCTGCAACAAGATCTCACTCCCTGTAGCAATAAAAGTCTTTCTTATGATTGAGCAGATTTCTGCTTCTCTCCTAACCATGGGCATCCAAAGTAAGATGAAGCAAAATGTTAGGAAATTTGATAACACATGGTTACTCTTTTGGTAACAGTGACTTTGGTTTTATTTTGATAGATGTAAACTACATAATATGGTCTTAACCTTGTTTTCTGTCCTAAAAGCAAACTTTTATGTTACAGGAGAAAAGTGCACAGCTGCTTGGATCAACCCCAGCTAATCAGCGCATATGGGAATCTTTTCAAAATACCATGTGAGTCTTATGCAATTTACCCAATTAATATAAGCTCTTTAGATGACGCTTAAATAATCAATTCCCATCAACTTAGTGTCAAAACACAAACTCAGTGGCAAAAAAGTGAAGGGCAACAGACTAAGTTGTGAAAATGAAATCTGCATGTGATGAAAGGGCATGTGACTGTATCGCGATGATTATAATCATCAGATCAAACGGACCACGGAGTTGGCGGTATGGTCACACTGCTGGTCCCATGTCAGTAGGGTATAGCACACCCCTGGGCCCGGATACTACTAGGATGTCACTGGTGTACCACTGTGCCGTCAGAGTGTGGTGTGTCACTCCACAGCATTGGCAGGATTGCTCCTCTCCCTGCAGCGCCACCATACGCACATGACGGTCATCTGTGGTACTGCAGAACTGAGATGTATCGCTGAACATGGTAGGACGCCAGTCGTCATCAGTCCATCAGTCCATGCCTCCCAGTGACTACACCACTCCAAACGCAACCGTTTCTGTGCTATTGTGAACGGCAGCCTATGCATGGGACGGTGAACCCGTAGTCCAGCTGATGCCAGTCATCGCGACACGATGATATAGGGTGTTGTAGAGAGTCCAGTAGCTGTGTCCATATATCAGGCGCAGGTGTCATGGGGATCTGTGATGCTTGGAGCACAATCCGACGATCCTTCCTTGGCGTGGTCTGTCTTGGATGACCAGAAACTTCACGACGTGTGTGGATGCCTCACGTGCCCATTGGTTTCAATATCAGGCCACTGTGATATCCGCATGGCCCACATGCAATTGCAGCACATGACCACCTGGCTTCATGTAAACCCGCAATGCAACCCTATCAAACTCCGTCAAGTGCCGTTAACACTGTCTAATGTGACTACGAGGCATCCTGTGTCTGGTGATTAAACATGCCAACTCCTTGCAATTTGAATCATTTACATATCCATCACTGGTCTGCACATGTACCAGATTACATCTTTAATCGGATAGTTACTTCTGGGTTCTCAACTTTTTTTTTCATAATACCCCTTAAGTGTATATGCCCTTCACTGATGAGAAATTCATCAACATCTAAGTCCTACATTCATGTACAATGCATATTAAATGAATATTTTGTCACTATTAGTTTTGATGTATCATTCTTTGAATGCACTCAATTGAATCATGGACAGTGGTTCCACATGGAAAAAAATGAATATTCCGAAAAGGAAAAATCCTTCTTCGGTTGATACATTCACTTTGTGTTCTGAGAATTTTTCCCTTGAGTGCCTTGTACAGTATGTCTAGTGTGTTTTTGGTGTGAATGTGGCCATAATCATACAAGGAAAAAACCACTGACTTGTAGTGAACATGTAAAACCGCAACATGCAGTGTCATACGTAACTGAAATAAGAAATGCTGGATTGCCTGAGTTGCATGCGTGCATGTTTTTTAATATGGGCAACATGGTTCCCTGAGATGCCTCAGTGTTGCTCACCGCCATCTCTAACACACAACCTCACAAACCATCTTAAAACTACTGAAAGAAATAATTGGCTACACTGCAGCTCCACTGTTTTGTTTGGCACCCCTGCATGTCCTGCATTGTGTGGGGAAAAAAGCTGAAGGCTGAGGAATGTTACATAACACAGCTAGAATGTAAAAACTCTCTCTGGTGTAATTCACTGCGTAAAACCAATGGTCCTAAGTGTGGTGTCTTCTTCATAACACTCCCTGATGTTTGTGTCCGTGACCATGAGATAGGGTGGCTGCTTTTCTTCCTTGCTTTCCTTGTATTCCTACGTTTCCTCCCCAGCCTTGGTTGGTAGGTCAGGCAGCATCACCTTGTTTTAATAGACCCAGGTGCAATTTATCTTGAAATTAGACTCAAGTGCAGAAAATGTTCTATCAGAAGTCTTTGACAATCTCTGAATTACACAGAAATCTGACTTCTTCTGAAGCTGTGAAATTGTTCATCTGTATTTGCTGCATTGGTACTTGTTGATGTGCGTGTGCCCTGCTTAAGGAGTAAAGGGGAGATGACATGCAGAGCTAGTTTTCTGTAGTTTATTTTCTTTGTCTGAATAATAATATTCTCTTCATATAGGAACCCAGTCTCTGGCTGGAAATTTCTACAATAGAGCCATTTAGTTATTTCTAGAAAAATATTTAGAGCCAATGACCTGATGTCATAGTAACACAGGTCACTGTCCGTGGTGCTGAATTCTCTACTTGATGGGCTGGTGCTGAATGAATAGGCCAGGTGTCTGTGTGCTTCCACTGACTGGCACCCAGACATATAATGACTTTTAACAATGAAGGGGGAAAAGTCCAGACAGGAAATTAGTCAACAGTAATTAGTAATCAAATATAGTTCTCATTTACCATTATGTAAATTTCAAAAACCTTTTCTGACTATTAATCTGCACGTTGCAATAATTTAATATTAACTAACTTGCTGTAACGTAAAGTGAAAAACAAGTTTTAAAACTAGCTGTGAAATTTTTGATGCTGTTGACCTGAATGTTGTTGCCAGAGCCTTAGGATACGTCTCTACACATAAGTGAGGGGATGGATGCACTATTCTATGGAGGCTTCTGAAGAGAATTATTATCCCAAATTTAAATTGAGAGAGATGATTAATTCCTTTTTAATGCAGTCTGCCTTAAGAGCCCCTGTTCTGCCGTTGATCTTTTGCATGGATGCTATCATGTATTAGTTTACTCTATGAAATTTAGTTTGAATTTTGATCACATGTCAAACTAAAGCATTTTGGACTGGATTCCTGAGTTCTTTTTAACGCTGTTAAGTTACATTTTTATTTCAGCATAATTACAAGTTCCCGCAGGGAAGAAATAAGTCAGTTACTTAATAAATGACTATAAAGTAGTTGCTGCAGTATATATTCCATAAATTTACTGAACTGGAGTTTTATGCATCCTTACAAAGTAATAACTGTATGTGTTCTTTAAGTATGAAAGAGTTTAGGACATTGTCACCTGCAGTGGACGGCCACGTGTCCCCATAATTATAACTTTAGATTATATTTCTGCATGACTGAGTATTCACTGAGTACCTGGTAGTGTTGGATGATATTTACGTCTCATATTTACCATTTATGTCAGTCTTCAAAGTGTGTGGATTATTAAGGTTGGTCTTGGTTGTTTTCTTCCCTGGAGAAACAGAAGTTTAATGCCATGATGCCACAGCAGCTCGCCGTTCCTGTCAGTACGGTGGAGGTAAGAGTTTGAAACATTCATCAGCCTGTCAGCTACGCATCTCGCCTGGACATGGGACTCAGCTTTTATTCTTCCATAATACCGCTTAAGTACCTCACTCTACTCAATCTCAGTACTGTTTAAGGGTAAATAACTTTTGTCACTGACTGCCAGAGATTATGGCAATTAAATGGAAAATATGAAGCAGACATATGAAATACAGTGGGCTGTTTGCAGTAAGTTGGGCTTAGGGTTAGTAATGGGGCTTTTTCCACTGACTTCTGCTTCTGTGCCCTTTCTTCACACTGCTGTTCAACTGTCCTCTTTATAGGAGGGAGGAGCAGCGCAAATGCAGCCGACAGATATAAAGCCATGTGCTGGCAGCAGACGCTTCGCACCCCTTAATAGCATATCTGTTGCTGGTAAGACTGTCTGTGCTGCCGGTCATCTCAGTAACCAGGTGAAACTCCCCAGGCAAGATCAGGACAATGTTGTGTTGAGTTTCAGTGAGTTTCCTGTGTGTAAAGCCAGTTTTGGGGTCAATGTGGAGCCTGGTCCAGTCATGAGCTGGGGAGACGTGACCAAGGCTGCACTGTTACTCTTGTGTGTCTTTTCATTCAAAACTCTTTTTTTTTTTATTTCCCCATAGTGTCCATCATCTTGAGCAGCACCGGCTGTCATTTAGCACAAAAGATGCCTGTTCAGTTTTCCATCTGAACAAGGGCCCTCTGGACCCAGGTGTGCACTACATGAGCACTTTGTTCCTGACTCCTTATCAGCGTTTACATTTACACTCTCAGCCAGTCTTTAATCTGCAAAGTTACGCTTGGTGAGATTTATACAGACACGAGTAAAGAGGATTTTTTCACTTTTCCCAAATTCCCTCTAAGTCTGTATTTTCACCTCTTGAATGCTGGGATTTGTAGGCCCAGCTCTTCACCATGTATAACAACATCACCCTCAACGCTAGAGAAACCAAGGAGCTGATCCTGGACTTTCGCAAACGGATGACTCCCCAAAGTCCTATCTACATCGCAGAGGATGCTGTAGAGGCTTCAACAGCTTCCAGTTCCTCGGGCACACAGCTTCTGGCGGTCAAAGGCATCGTCTTCAGGTGCTGCCTCAGAAAAGCAAGCAGCACCTTGAGAGACTCTAGCCACCCAGCACTGTCACTTTTCACCTTCCATCCATCCATCTGCACAAGCATTTCCAGATTTAGAGACAAGTTTCCTCCCCATTGCTGTTAACCAGCCAGTGACGCTGACATTTCCTCACACTGCCACTGTTACCTCATTCTGTACTGTTACTGTGTCTGTCTATGCTGGTGCCATTACTTTAATTTTATTTATATAGTATTATCACTGGTTATACTGTTGAGGTGCAACTACAGACAATTTTTCTTTGAATTAATCTAGCGACTATTTTCCCAAGCTGTTGATTCATCAAAACTATTATTTTTCCTCCAGAAAATCAGATTGACCGTTTAAGTTAATATTATTTTAAGAACAACACAAACTACGTCATTGCGGGGTTTTAGATAATGGACACTATACAGATATTTTTTTCGCCCACCATTCAATAAGCAGATAAGTAACTTGTCTAAAATATTTAGATTTGTATTGTGATCCCCAAAAGTTAGTAATCTGTATAAAATCAGTGTATTTTTGTTTTTTAAATTTGATTCTGTAAATCAATGTACACTGAACAAAAATATAAACGCAACACTTTTGTTTTTGCTCCCATTTTTCATGAGATGGACTTAAAGATCTACAATTCATTCCAGATACACAATATTACCATTTCTCTCAAACATTTCTCACAAATCAGTCTAAATGTGTGATAGTGAGCACTTCTGCTTTGCTGAGATAATCCATCCCACCTCACAGGTGTGCCACATCAAGATGCTGATCTGACATCATGGGTAGTGCACAGGTGTACCTTATACTGCCCACAATAAAAGGCCACCCTGGAATGTGCAGTTTTGTCTCACAGCAAAATGCCACAGATGCCACAAGCATTGAGGGAGCGTGCAATTGGCATGCTGACAGCAGGAATGTCAACCAGATCTGTTGCTCGTGCATTGAATGTTCATTTCTCAACCATAAGCCGTCTCCAAAGGCGTTTCAGAGAATATGGCAGTACATCCAACCGGCCTCACAACCGCAGACCACGTGTAACCACACCAGCCCAGGACCTCCACATCCAGCAGGTTCACCTCCAAGATCGTCTGAGACCAGCCACTCAGACAGATAATGCACGGCCCCATGTTGCAAGGATCTGTACACAGTTCTTGGAAGCTGAAAATGTCCCAGTTCTTGCATGGCCAGCATACTCACCGGACATGTCACCCGTTGAGCATGTTTGGGATGTGCTTGACCGGCGTATACGACAGCGTGTACCAGTTCCCACTAATATCCAACAACTTCGCACAGCCATTGAAGAGGAGTGGACCAACATTCCACAGGCCACAATTGACAATCTGATAAACTCTATGCGAAGAAGATGTGTTGCATTGCATGAGGCAAATGGTGGTCACACCAGATACTGACCGGTTCTGAGTCCCCAGACCCCCAATAAAGCAAAAAACTGCACATTCCAGGGTGGCCTTTTATTGTGGGCAGTATAAGGTACACCTGTGCACTACCCATGATGTCAGATCAGCATCTTGATGTGGCACACCTGTGAGGTGGGATGGATTATCTCAGCAAAGCAGAAGTGCTCACTATCACACATTTAGACTGATTTGTGAGAAATGTTTGAGAGAAATGGTAATATTGTGTATCTGGAATGAATTGTAGGTCTTTAAGTCCATCTCATGAAAAATGGGAGCAGAAACAAGAGTGTTGCGTTTATATTTTTGTTCAGTATAGAATAAGCCCAGATTTATGTTTATTCAGTGGAGATAAGTACAACCTCTAAAGATAGGCCTACACCCGTTTTGGCAGTGTCTCCGGATCCCATGACAAATAATGCCTTCAGTACATCCTCCTCAACCCACACTGAAAGCAGAAGTGCTATGGGCTTTGCAAACGGTTTGCCGACATCACTCCTATACGTCCAATGATGACATTCACACCGTCTCCAGGGTGATGTTCCCTGACTCGCAGGGTCACTTGTGGTAAAGATAAAACCGCTTTTCTTGCGCGATTTGGACTCGCTCCATATATTAAAAGGGAGCTTCGTTGTCATGTTTGACGTAAGTATGAACAGGACCATCAAAAGAAAACAACTGGATGTGCATGTCAGGTATTGGGTGAATTATGAGAATGGCTCTCGAGTGCAGTCCTGGTTCTGGGATCACAGTACATGAGCCACTCCACCGCTGAAGACTTACTGGAGAAGTTTAAGGTAAGCCATTCAATAACATTTAAACTCATTAACGAACCCATGATTTTTAAATATCCATGGTTTATCTTTACATGTGTTTAAATGGGAGAACCATATTTATTGGTAAGCATATTTTAAAGATTTTATTGCTGCTTCATGGCTTTTGCTGCAAAAAAAATAGTTCATTGAGGAAATAGAATGTTTAAGTGTTGTGTAGCAACATGTACAGCTGTTGTACAGGCAAAAACTCTGGCTCAGTCCAAAGGAGGTGGATATAGGAATGGCTGTCATCAAGGTGGGACTTCTGTGAATTCACTGGTATCTTTACATACAAATGTATCAAACAATTGTGAAGTAAAAAATATGTGAATAACATGGAGTTTGAGCTGGTTTGATATGTACAGCTGAGGTAGTGTTAACCTTGGGCTGAGTGTGCAGAAAGATTCTGGAAATTTGACAAACCATCTTTTTGTCAGAGACAGTCAGGAGCCAAAGGCAGTGGAAGTGACCTTGGTGTCCTTCAGATTAAAAAAAATTGCCAGATTGTGCTCTCAAAAATGTGCAAAAAGGCCTTGGATAAATGCCCTCTGAAGTACTCGATTGTACATGAGATGACGTGCTTGGACCCAAACAAAATGCACACCAGCCAGATAACTGTCATGCCCGGCTCGTCCGCTCCTCGTGTGTGCCACGCCCCCTAATTACCCACGTGTGATTTCCTGATCCTGCCCAGTCGTGTCTTGTTTCCTGCTGCCTTGTTCTGTGTATTTAAGTCCTGGTCTCCCCAGTTTGCTTTGTCTGTCATTAATGTCTGATGTTCGTAAGCGTGAGCTGTTTCCCGGTCCCTGTCCTCGTATTAAACTCCCGTTTGCCCCGTATTCCTGCTTCCTGCTTGCCTGCTTGCCCGCACGATCGCCGCTTCACCCGTACCCGATCGTGACAGAATGACAGACCACAAAAGGAAAGGCCCCCGGAGAAGGAGGAGAGGACCGGAGGAGACGATCCGCCTGGGAGCCTGTTCGCTCTCCCGGCTATGGATCACTTCGGAGGAGAATGAGAGGGAAGTACCCGCTCTACCTCCAGCCCGGAAGCTGACCACACACTACCCCGATCCCGTGTGGAAGTACTGGCTCTCCAGTGAGGATGAGGACGAGGAGCCCTTCCTCTACCCTTACCCGGAGCCGATCCTTTCACCGCCTGTTTCTCAGGACATCGCACCACCTCTCGCCGCCGCTGGGCGCCGGAGAAGGAGGAGGAGACCGGCGATTGCCTGTCCCGAGGAGCTCCCTCCGTTAACGCCCACGGACACACAGCTCTCTCCCCCTGCAGTAACCACCCCGGAGGCGCTGCCCGCGCCTCACTTAGGGAAGCCGGTGAACTGCGCCTCCCAGTTCTTTGCCCTCCAGGGGTTGTTCTGGAGGATCTGGGGGGAACTGGTCCCTCCAGTAAGTCCGGAGGTAGCGGGGCTAGCGGAGCGACTCCAGAGGAGCTTTGCAGCATTTACTCCCGCTTCCGACCCCGAGGAGCTGGTGAGTATGGCAGAGGACGTGCGGCAGCTCTTACTGCTCCAGAGGGCTGCAGTCCCCGCTCCCGTGCAGCCGCCATTGGCGGCGGACCCCGCTCCCGTGCAGCCGCCATTGCCGGCGGACCCCGCTCCCGTGCAGCCGCCATTGCCGGCGGACCCCGCTCCCGTGCAGCCGCCATTGCCGGCGGACCCCGCTCCCGTGCAGCCGCCGCCGCCTGCGCAGCCGCCTTCGCTGCCCCCACTGCAGCCACCTGCAGCTCCAGGGCAGGCGCCCCCACTGCAGCCACCTGCAGCTTCAGGGCAGGCGCCCCCACTGCAGCCACCTGCAGCTCCAGGGCAGGCGCCCCCACTGCAGCCACCTGCAGCTCCAGGGCAGGCGCCCCCACTGCAGCCAGCTCCTGTTCCTGACCGCGTTCCTGTTCCTGACCGCGTTCCAGTTCCTGACCGCGCTCCAGTTCCTGCAGAGGCGCCCCCTCTGCAGCCGCCTGCTGCAGCTCCCGGGCAGGCGCCCCCTCTGCAGCCGCCTGCTGCAGCTCCCGGGCAGGCGCCCCCTCTGCAGCCGCCTGCTGCAGCTCCCGGGCAGGCGCCCCCTCTGCAGCCGCCTGCTGCAGCTCCCGGGCAGGCGCCCCCTCTGCAGCCAGCTCCTGTTCCTGACCGCGCTCCAGTTCCTGACCGCGCTCCAGTTCCTGCAGAGGCGCCCCCTCTGCAGCCGCCTGCTGCAGCTCCCGGGCCGGCGCCCCCACTGCAGCCACCTCCAGTTCCTGACCGTGCTGCAGCTCCCGGGCAGGCGCCCCCACTGCAGCCACCTCCAGTTCCTGACCGCGCTCCAGTTCCTGACCGCGCTCCAGTTCCTGACCGCGCTCCAGTTCCTGCAGAGGCGCCCCCTCTGCAGCCGCCTGCTGCAGCTCCAGGGCAGGCGCCCCCTCTGCAGCCGCCTGCTGCAGCTCCAGGGCAGGCGCCCCCACTGCAGCCGCCTGCTGCAGCTCCAGGGCAGGCGCCCCCTGACCGCGCTCCAAGTCCTGACCGCGCTCCAGCGGCTCCCGGGCCAGCTGACCGCGCTCCAGTCCCTGACCGCGCTCCAGTCCCTGACCGCGCTCCAGAGGCGCCCCCTCCGCCTGCAGCAGCTCCAGCTCCTGTCCCTTCTCCTCCAGTGACTTTGTCTCTCTCACCCCGGCGAATTCGACCCCGACCTGGGGTCTGTGTCCCGTAAAGGGAGGGGACACAGACGCAGGGCTGGGGTCCCGCCCGCCCTGCCCCCTGGCTCGCCCTGCCTCGCCTGCGCTGGGGCTCGGTTGGCGCCTGCGGGTCCCTCTCCGGTGCCTCGTCGCCCTGCCTCGCTCCCCTCTCCGGGTCCTGGTCGGTCGCCTGCGGGGCCCCTACCTCCGGCCCTCCCCCGGACATCGCCGCCTGCTGCGGCTCCCCCCTCCTCCGTGCCTTCGCCCTGGCCCCTTCCAGCTCCCTCGTCCCCTTCCCTGGTGCTCCCTCCTGCTCCCTCCCTGGCCCCCTCCGCGGGTCCCTCGCCCTGTCTCCTCTGCCCCTTCTCGGTCCCCTCCGGCTCCGGCCTCCCGGCCGCCTGCGGCCCCTCCGGCTGCCGCCCGTCGCCCGCTGGGGCTCCCACGGGCTCCCCTTTGTTCCCCCGCCTTCTCTCCCTTCTCTCCTGCCCTGGTCCCTCCTTTGTTTGCTCCTCCTCCTGTCTTTCCTCCTTTCTCCATTCCTGGTTTCCCGTCGTTCCCTCCCGTCACTCCCGCTCCTTGTGTTCCGCCTGTTCCCTCTGTTTCTCCCTTCCTGATCTGTCTGTCTGCCTTCCCATCCCTTTGTCAGCTCTTGTCGCACGTCTTGTCCCTGGCTTTGTTTTGTGCTTCGGTCCTGTTTCCCGTCGTGCGTAAATTCTGTTCTTGTTTTCCAGGTCCTGTTCTGCCTCGTCCCGTCCGTCGCCCCCCTTCCTTGGCGCGCCCGGTGTAGCGCGCCTTTGGGGGGGGGTTCTGTCATGCCCGGCTCGTCCGCTCCTCGTGTGTGCCACGCCCCCTAATTACCCACGTGTGATTTCCTGATCCTGCCCAGTCGTGTCTTGTTTCCTGCTGCCTTGTTCTGTGTATTTAAGTCCTGGTCTCCCCAGTTTGCTTTGTCTGTCATTAATGTCTGATGTTCGTAAGCGTGAGCTGTTTCCCGGTCCCTGTCCTCGTATTAAACTCCCGTTTGCCCCGTATTCCTGCTTCCTGCTTGCCTGCTTGCCCGCGACGATCGCCGCTTCACCCGTACCCGATCGTGACAATAACTGCCAGCAGAAAAGGAGAAATCTCATGCAGAAGTTTGCGCAGGAGAATCGGTTGGCAGGCAGGATATCTGCTGGTAAATCATAGGATAAGAATAGGATAGTTCAGAATATTATTTTTAAATTATGCTTTTCTTTTTTCACATCTAACTGAATCAGGGACGGATTACAAACCGGGTTAGCGGGGCCGCTGCCCAGGGGCCCTTGGGGTGCAGGGGGCCCGTGGGCCCCAAGCCCAAAACAATTTGCAACGCTTATCAGCAATGTATTTTCGTTTGTCTATTTTAGAGGGCCTACATTCTTTGATCCTCTGCCTACAAGGTCCCCTGACCCTATAGGGAGGGTGTTTGGCTGCCAAGGGCCCTTGACTTGTGGTGGTTGTGGTGGTGGTGCAGGTGGTGGTGGTGGGGGGGGGGCCTCGCGAACGTTTTACCCAGGGGCCCACACAACCCATAATCCGTCCCTGAACTGAATAGTGTTAACACGTAGATTTTAGCAGTATTTAGAAGACCGACTCTTGGTGTTTGAAAAGAAGCATCAGCCCAGTTATATTTTCTTTGATGAGCCTAGAGATATCTCAAGATTAAATTAAAATGATTGCACATTTATGGTATCATAGGAAAATTGGGTTATAAATCACTTTCCTATTCTACATGTGATTCTGTGTATTGACATTGTTGATCTGCATCTAATCTACTGTAATTAATGTAATTACAGGTGATGCAATATCCCAGCAGTCTGATAATCACCTGCACAATGAGGCAAAAGGCTTGGATTTTATATCCTTCATTCCTTCAGCACCATCCAAAGTTGATGTCTTTTTACATCAAAAAGTTAGTGGGCCTTATCCTGACCTCTGGATGTTCTGCAAGAACTTGCTGCTGCTGTCCTATGGGCAAGCCGAAGTGGAACGAATAGAGGTGGAGACCTGCAACTTATCAGAGGAAACAGTTGTTGCACAGAGGCTTATATGCGACCATGTCAGAGTGTGTGGGGGAGCAACCAAAGCGCCTCTGACCAAAGGTGAAAGATGAGCGAAAAGCAAAAAAGAAAACTTGAGGAACTCAAGAGGAAGAGAGTCTCACTGGAAAGTGTATGTGAGAGTTTACAAAAGGATGCTGAGCACATGGCAGAGGAAGCAGAGAGTGCTGCTGGAACCAAAAGGGCAACATTACTTACCAAGTCCAATACTCTGAGCCGACGAGCGAAGGAGGAGAAAGAGCAGTTGGTGGTCTTAAATGCAGATACTGAAGAATAGGCTACTGAACTGTGACTCCTAACACATCAAGAGTGAATCGGTGGAAACAAAAATATTTAGGTTCTTTGCATTTTTGGAGTATTTTACTTTCTGTGCCTGTTTGTACATTGTTCACAGCCATAATACTTTATAATTACAAGGTAGTTTTATGTTAGAGCTCTTGCTCCAATAAATATGTGCCTTGTAATTAACTAAATTCTAGGCTATTCAGTTTTTTTTGCCCTCGTGATGGTCGTGGGTTGTGAAAAAAGCCTTCTTCTTAGGGGTACCGCTGGGGCCAGCCGGGCGTATGTCGTGGCTTCAGTGAGTACTTATGTTTGTCATGCTGCCTGTGTACTTTATAGCGGCACAACATATTTCTGCAAATTGCATGCGTCAAATTGTCTGTCTTAAAAAATATGAAGTGTCACCAAAATTTTAAACGGGGGAATCAATCTCAATGAAAAATATTCGTCAAGTAACGTTCCTAAAATAATATAGACATACTAATAATTATATATTAATAAATCGGGATGAACGATGCATCCCAAATTGTATCCGCTGCGCACTTCTTAATCAGGGCAATCGCATCGTGGAGGTTTCTGCAGACGCCCAAAAAGACTTACTTAAGAAAACTGTTGCATGATAATTTGTACCATTTTCAAGGGTGGGGGGGCGTGCAGTAGATGCCCCCTTTATTTTTGTGCTTCTGCCGTTCAAACCGAGCAGCACTGAGTTTGTCATGGCACCTGACGCCAAATCTACTGCTTAGCTGCTACAGACAGAACTATCTTCAAATCACCACTAGGGGGGTGTCAATGCTGCAGCTTCGTTCTATGGTTGATCTTTTTCAAAGACAGTTTTTTTTCTCTCTCTCCACATAATCAACTTAACTGATTAGCGTGCTTTCATAGTAATGGTTTTTAATCCGTGTTAATCTTCTGAACAATGACTAGTAAAGGTTCTATGAGGTTGTCCTACTTACTATGGATTTTAAGTTTTTTATCAAGGTGTTAAAACGTACCACAGTTGCCAGTCCTGTGTTTTATGTCTAGCAATTTGTACAGTTTCTTCAGTATAAACACATGCCATGATCTGTGAGAATCTCCTCCAGAACTCTGCATTTCCTCAAGATCTTTTTGTAATATTGCATCATGGCACTGCTCAGAACAACACAGATGGTGCATAACAACACAAGGGAGTACAAGACAACATGGTGCAGAAACAGTGCGATACAAAGCAGGACAAAACTGGATGATACGTGGTCAGTGGTGGATAAAGTGCTAGTAACAGCTGTACAGTGCAGCTGCCGTGGAAATGACTGTTACAGGGGATGCAAAAGCTGCAGGTTTGAATGGTTTGGCGAATGAAGCTGTTCATGAATCTGCTAGTCAGTGTTTGTGGATGGTGGTCAGAGTCCTGGATTATAGACTGAACCTTGTTACTGTGGCAGTTAAAGTACAGCTGGTCAATGGAGGGCAGTTCAGTGCGAATGATGTTCTTAACAGACTTCGCAATGTACTGCCTTCCTGTCATGTGGCTCCACCATACCATAGTACTACTGTAAGAACTAGGGATGTAACGATACATTCAACTCACCATTTGATACGATTCACGATTCTGAGTTCAATTTTCTCATTTTTTGCAGAATGAGCTGCAGACAAATATATTCAAAAATATTCTTATATTTATCTTTCTGAACTGTTGACACTGTTGTGAACAGTGCAACTGAATTTGAATAAAATACTGTTGAAAAAAATCCCAAATCAAAATAAGTAAATAAAAAAAAATAAATCAAATAAATAAGCTAAGGTTTGCATGTGCAGCTTTTTAGCGTGCTTTGCCCTTTTAATAATCTTCACTCAGCTCACGGTGGTGCCAGTGGACCTGTTTGTGTATGTTATCAGTCTATTACAATGTTTGCATGCAGTTTATGTCTTGTCCTGTGCTTTTCTCGCTGTTTCCTCCTCGTTTGTGATTACCGGAAAGCTAATATGCTGCCACACCGCCAATTGAAGATCGGGCAGTGCGTCCATCCATCCATTTTCTGAAACCACTTAATCCCAACTGGGATCGCGGGGGAGACCGGAGCCTATCCCGGGAACAAGGGGCGCAGACAGGAACCAAGCCCAGGCAGTCACCTACACACCGCAGGTCGCACACACTCACACAACTACAGGGCCAATTTAGACTCACCAGTCAACCTATCCTGCATGCTTTTGGACCGTGGGAGGAACCTGGAGTCCCCGGCGAAAACGGGGAGAGCATGCGAACTCCACACAGAAAGGGGCCCTGGACCGAAGCCAGCACTAACCACTGTGCCGTCCTCAGTTTCAAATTCATTCATCATCTCGCGTTCGCTCAAAACCAAAAACTGACGTACGATGTCGACGTGATACGCAGTGACATCTGACGTCAAACTCACATTGTGAAATCAAATGTAATATTACACCAGTTTTTCTGTTAAAGTACTGTGAAGTACTCCTACAATAGTGATTCATTTTCCACATCAGCCGGTTTAAATCTTCATGCATTTGCACCGATTTTTAACTGATTTGTGATTCATCATTACATGCCAGGGCCAGCAGCTCTGCATGGCTCGACCCTCATAAACATTCTCCACACATGCTGTTCAGGCAGTGGCCACAGAAATTCCCCCCAGTGAACTTTATGCTTTCTGTCGGAGAGTATGCTGTGTTCTGGCCTTAAACCCTGCATACTACTTTGCAGACTTTGATCCTCTTAACAACAATTGGCATTTCTGGTGGCTGAATATCCATCCATCCGTCATCCAACTGCATGCTTAAAAGCTGTGAATAATAGTAATAATTCTTAAAATTGCAACTATCTAGAATTTCAGCCTAGTTACTCAGCTAAATTACTATTTAAACCTAGAATAATTTCTATAAGGGGCGGCATGGTGGTTGCAGTGGTTAGCACTGTCGCCTCACACCTCTGGGACCCGGGTTCGTGTCTCCGCCTGGGTCACATGTGTGTGGAGTTTGCATGTTCTCCCCATGTCGTTGTGGGGTTTCCTCTGGGTACTCCGGTTTCCCCCCACAGTCCAAAAACATGCTGGGGCTAATTGGAGTTGCTGAATTGCCCGTAGGTGTGTGTGTGTGAGTGGATGGTGGTGTGAGTGTGCCCTGCGATGGGCTGGCCCCCCATCCTGGGGTTGTTCCCTGCCTCGTGCCCATTGATTCTGGGATAGGCTCCGGACCCCCCGCGACCCAATAGGATAAGCGGTTTGGAAAATGGATGGATGGATAATTTCTATATGTGTGATAGAATCAAAAAATATTTTGTTTTACATATAAATCTTCACAAGGTGTATTACACATGGTATTCCCCAGACACCGCCACCCCAAACAGATGCTTTGTTTGTTAAGACAATAGCTCAGAAAGTGGTTGATCGATCTTTTGCAGCTTTTACCAAGGTTTGTACAAGCCAAAATTAAATTTTGAAACGGATCCCTGCCACACCCTGCCCTCCTGAACCTCCCGTTTCCTCCCTAGTGTGGTATAACGTGCCATGCCTGTTCCGCGTTTGTTTTACCTCTCCTTCCTGCCCTTGTGTTACTCATTTCAGGTGCCTCTAGTTTGCTCCCTGCTTAGCCTTGTATAAATGTGCTTCTCAGTCCTGCCTTTAATGTTGCTGCTGCTGTTTGCCTGTGTGTTCTTCCCTGCTTATGATTCCCCCGTGATCCAGTTGTGATCCAGTTGTCTTCATATCATGTATTCAACTCTACTGCCTCAGTCCAGTATTATCTCTGACCATCATCTTATTGCGTTCAATATTTCCCTTGCTCAAAATATTAGCCCCCCGACTCGCCAAACGTACAATCACGTCAAATACAGCAAGTAACTTTATCGATAACCTCCCTGAGCTATCGTTTTCAACCAAACTAATGTCGAATTCTGCTGAACTTGATAGCATTACGGATTATTTAGCATCTATGCTTAATTCCACTAGAGAAAATTGCTCAGTTAAAAATAAAAAAGGTTGTACGAGGTTTACTTTGGGCCTCCGCCGATGCCACCCATTGTCTTACCATGTGAGCGTCTCAGGGACTATGCCCGGTGCCTAGGAACATAGTGTGTACGCCCCTCAGAGGGTAGACCGGTACCTGTCATCAGCGTGTGCGAACTCCAGAGGTGTAGTTTTGGTATCCACCTAACTTAACTTGGGCAGTCAAGTTTGGGACCCGGATAAATAAATGGGATTTAACCCAGAGGCTGCAAGATAGTATTTACCACCATAGTCCTAATAAGGATAGAAGTCCAATCTGGAAAGTTTATGAAGAAGTTAGCAAATCAGACAGTCATAAAGTAATCGAAACAACATTTATTAAAAATACTACAATATACAATTATTGACATGTGGACACATACTTGTAAATACATTTGGACAAATACAATATTAAACAATCACATTCCTCAGCTGAGAGTGAACAAAGTTCTGTGGAAAGTATCTGACTACAGATAGACTTTCACCCAGTTCTCTGCGGGAGCTCTGATTACAGAGTGACTCCCCGACTACTTCTGAAGCCCTTCCTTAAGTATCCAGACCAGGTGATGGCATGTTTCTGAAGACTGACTAATTTCGGTCAATGGTTAATTTTAGGGGCATTGCTGACCTTGGTTCTCAAGTCCCCAGCCAATCAGATCACTTTAGGGGGTGGTTGTAATTCCCTTGTTCTACCATGAGAGAATCTCTCTCAGTTTGGTGGGTTGAGCCGAAGTTTCTGTATTTCTCTTAGGAAAAGCTATACTGCCTTAAATCTGAGAGTATAATACTCCTCGTCTCATGCCTATTCAAACGAGACCAAACATGCGTGTATTTGTCCCTAACATCTATGTGTGCTGAGTTATCCTGTTTATAGTGGAAAAGGTGTCTGTGTCTGGAGGCTGACAGCTGTTGTTGCTGTGGATTGATTGTGGAACTCTGGTCACTCCGGGGGTGAAAGGTCTTGCTTTTTCTGTGCTGCTCCAGTTATTCCTATCCAGTCTCTCAGGAGCCGGCAGGCATTTGCCTTCCTTAAAAGGGGTGGTTTGACGAGTTGAGTCCAGTCTTGCCTGGGCCAGCGGAGCTCTGAAATAGACTGATGCAGGCTGATCAGAGTTGGGGCCTGCAGGACCTATAAGTTTTATGTCCTTACAGAATGTAAGTGGCATCATACTAAACTAGTGGTGTTCGAACTAGCATGGAAAGAGGCTATGGGTAGCTACAAAAAGGCTCTTAGTGCCGCCAAATCATCTAGTATCTATCAGAACTAATTGAAATAAACAAAAATAATCCTAGATTCCTATTTACTATGGTGTCCAAGCTGACTAATAACCAGACCACTGGTTATTTTCCAGTGACGACTTTATGAAACTTTTTGACCAAAAATATGCTCAATTAAACAGAACATTTTGAATATTGAATATTGGTTAACCAGTCAGAACTGATGTACTTAATTTTATCTTCAAATTCATCTACTTGTATGCTAGACCCTGTTCCATCAAAATTATTCAGCGATGCTCCCAGCATTGATTGAACCGCTACTAGCAATAGTTAAACTAAAACATATAATCATATTACCCCAATTTTATCTTCACTGCACTGGCTGCCAGTTAGATTTCGTGTTGACTACAAAACACTGCTCTTAACCTATAAAGCTGTAAATGGTCTTGCACCGCAGTATGTGAGTGACCTCATTTGCGTTCCGAATCATACACTTAGATGACGAGATGGAGGTATTCTATCCGTACCCAGAATAAAGAACATTACCTTTGGGGGAAGAGCATTTGCTCATAAAGCACCACAGCTATGGAATAAACTTCCTATTAGTGTTCGGAACTCAGACACAATCTCTGCTTTTAAGTCAAGGCTTAAGATGTACCTCTTTCGCCAGTCTTTTGGATAGTTAAATCTTCTTTTCTAAGGTGAATGGGAAATCTGGAGGTTCATAGTTATTTGAGATTGAAGGGGAAAGGGGGGATTGGTGCTGTCGTCCTGCCACTCTCGCCGATCACTTAAGCTGTGGATGGGAGGTGGCTTGACGCCAAAACCTCTGTAAACCCTCATGCCTGTGCTTCCTTCCAGGTCACTCTTTTAGGCAGGCTGTCATAGTTGCTTTAGTCCTGCCGGTTAGGTGTAGGGCAATAACTCTTCTCCATCTTCTCTTTTTCGAGCTGATACCGAGCCGACTACACCGTGTGAACCCGCACCTGGACTCCTGGATATAACTACATGAAACCAACTGGGACTTTATAACTATATGAACTCTAATGAATGTCAATGTAAATGCAGTTTCATGCTCCTTGGTCGCCCAGAGGAGGATGGGGTCCCCTTCTGAGTCTAGGTTCCACTCAAGGTTTCTTCCTGCTAGAGGGAGTTTCCTTGCCACTGTCGCCTCAGGCTTGCTTGGTGGGGTTCTGGCCGGTTAAATGTAAAGTGCTTTGTGACAATGCATGTCGTTAAAAGCGCTATATAAATAAAATTGAATTGAATTGAAGTGCTTCCTCAGATTCATTTTTAAATGTTCTCCAGCTAATTTCCACTATGGCCACGAGTTCTAGTATTTTAAATTAATATTGAAATGGTCATTTGGCTGAACAGCATCCCGACCTGTTAGAATCTTATATACCTGGATCATGTCCCCCCATAGTCTCCTTTGCTTGAGGCTAAACAGATTCAGCTCAGCGAACCTCTCCTCATAAGACATTCCTCTAAGTGCAGGAATCATTCTAGTCATCCTACGTTGCACCTTTTCCAAGGCAGCAATGTCCTTCTGAAGGTATGGTGACCAAACCTGCACACAGTATTCTAGGTGGGATCTTACCAAGGAATTATATAATCGTAGCATCACTTCTCTTGACTTACATCTCTAGGTGTGTGGAGTTTAATCCAACATCCTTTTGCCTTTTTTTAATGCTTCCCCACACTGGCAAGAGTGGGACATGGAAGTATCAACATACACACCGAGATCTTTCTCGTAATCAGCTACCTTTATTTCAGTGGAACCCATAAAATATCTGTACTTTACTATATTTACTATATTTCTGCTCCCTGCATGGATTACCTTATATTTATCTATGTTAAATTTCATCTGCCACGTATGAGCCCAGTCGCTAATTAAATCCAGATCCTGTTGTAGCCTCTCTGGACATGAGACATGATCTAACATCAATCAGAAGATACCACACCAGCAGATAATGATTTCTGGAATAGTAAAGTTAAAGGTTGGCTAATAATACCCCTCATCTCTTTTAAAACTATAGATAAGATGCCATCAGGGCCTTGCGATTTATTTATTTTGAGCTTAGCTAGGCTTTGTACCACATCAGCCTCAGTTATACATATATTGGTCATAGACATCGTTGTATTTGTACTAAATGGTGGTAAGCTATTCTACTGTGAACAGCCATTGTAAAATAATCATTAAACTCATTTATATCAATTTCATTTTCAATTATAAGGCCCTTACTATCCTGCAAATGAGTGATTTTCAGCTTTTAGAGCTCTTTCGGAGTTAAAATATTGGAAGAAACTTTTAACGTCATCCTTATAACTGTTATTAACTAAACCTGTAGACTTAGATACTCCTGCTTTATTTTGAAATCATTAGTTAATTTCCATTTGTGGAAGAAAGCCCTTTTGCTCCTGACTTTATTCTTAATTTTCGTAGTAAACCACCTGTGACATCGCGTGCTGGACGAACAGGCAGGAAGCGAGGAATCAAGGATCCGGGAAACGGAGAGTCGGGAATGAGGGTTTATTGATGAAAACAGGTACCAACAGCGAGAGATTTCAATGACAGGACTGGGGAAACAGACTTGAATGTGGACTAAATACACAGGACTACTCAAACTGACAGAAAACAGCTGGTTACAATCGGGGCAGCACACATGGTTAATGAGGGGGCGTGGCACACACGAGGATCGTACAAGCAGGTCATGACACCAGCTTGGTTGCAGTTTCCTAGATTTAGTTTTTCTGGAAACGGGTATGAAGTTCTTTTGCACTTGCAACAATGTGCTTTTAAAAAATTCCCATGCCTCTTCCACAGTATTGCTATTTAACTCCATCCGATTTACAGTTTCTAGTTTCAGTCTCATACCATTGAATTACCCTTCCTAACATTGTATACTTTTGTTTTGGACTTGGTTGAAGACTCAGGCAGCAGGAGTTGCCCCAACGTTGGTATGTCCTTATCCATAAGGGGGAGTAAACGTTCTGGTTTCCCGACCTTATAGATGAAGGAGTTGGGGGATGTTGCCAGTGACCTGCCGGATTCCAGGCAGAACAGGCCTCGCTATGCCACAGCCCTTCAGAGACTGGGCCTTCCGTGCAGAACCTCTGCATCCAAATTAGACCAGTTGTTTAACAAAACCCTAAAATGGGGTTATTTTTGACATGGAACGGGACTTTGATTCAACAACCCATTACTTAGTTGCGGCAAGTACCCAATATCAAGTATAGCTGCAAAGAATCTGCCAGAGATTTTCAGAGAAGTTCCCCAGATGCATGGACTGGACTAAGGTGCGTCAGATTAAACAGGAGCCTGGTAAATTCTGTGAGCCCCACGCCAAGTGACTGATGGAAACATACTCCAGCTACAGTGAGATGGACCCTCCAGCGGACCGAGAGTGGGATTCCCTCTGGGAGCGACAACTCGTGCAGTTGCTGGTGGATGAGCTGCAAACAGACATCAAGAAGGACTTCCAACCTCACAATCATTTACCAAACCACTTCAGGTAACTTGTAAAGATGTAGGTATTGGAGTATTCACACATTCATTTGCAGTGTCCACCTCCTGTCCGGTAAATTTGGCAGGACAAAATTTGAATAACCTATAGGCCAGACTCATGAATGCGGCTGAACGAGTAAAGGTAGAACAGGTGGCCAATCCTGTTATACAGTCCTAGTAGATTGAGAACCACCTGATTGCAACTGTAGTTGGAATCAAGGGCTGAGCAGCATGGTGGCCTGGGGGACAATTATGAAAACACAGACCCACTGATATCCTTAAAACCCACAATCAAAAGAGGAGTCAGGATGGCCAGTGACATGTGCTGGCTAAATGGGGACAACAAAGAGAGAACAGAACAAGGCAGGGAGGGATTCTGACACAGGTGCCATGCTACTTTGTTTAAATATGCTGTAATGTTTTAGTGCAAGCCTTAGACAATGGAATCTCTGAATGACGCCGCAGTCTGGCTCTTTCTGAAGGTCCTATACTGTAACCGTCCTGAGAAGTTGTTTGCATGCACTTGCTGCCTTGACACTTGTTGATGTGCGTGTGCCCTGCTCGAGCAGTAAAGGGGAGATCACATGCAGAGCTGATTTTCTGTAGTTCCTTAGAATAAAAATAGAATATTCTCTTCAAATAGGAACACATGCTGCGTTTGATTATTTCACTCCAACTCGGACAAAAACGTCACGAAAAACATCACTTCCCATTAGAAACGCCTCTTTTATGACGTTAATGTCTGACAGAATCTTCTTGTCCGAGTTGCCCCTGTGACGTAATTTCAACATGGCGGCTTACACACTCAACATTAATTCTATTTTACAAATCCTTAAAAATGTTTATTTTGTTAAATTTATTATTATCCCATCCATCCATTTTCCAAACTGCTTATCCTACTGGGTCACGGGGGGTCCGGAGCCTATCCCGGAAGCAATGGGCACGAGGCTGGGAACAACCCAGGATGGGGGGCCAGCCCATCGCAGGGCACACTCACACACACCATGCACTCTCACATGCATTCCTACGGGCAATTTAGCAAGTCCAATTAGCCTCAGCATGTTTTTGGACTGTGGGGGGGAACCGGAGTACCCGGAGGAAACCCCACGACGACATGGGGAGAACATGCAAACTCCACACACATGTGACCCAGGCGGAGATTTGAACCTGGGTCCCAGAGGTGTGAGGCAACAGTGCTAACCAGTGCACGACCATACCGCCCATTTATTATTATTATTATTTATAATTATTAGTAATTATTAATGTAATTGCACGTGTTCGATTTAGAGAATACCATATTGTGACCGTAAACAGTATCCTAACATGCAATATCAGATTTTTACCAGACTTGTTAGTGTTTTTGGTTTGTTTGTAGTTTGTTTGCCTCTCGAAAAAAGAATATCGCTATGAATGTACTAAAATACTTTATAAAGCTTTTAATGTGGTTTGACTAGTTCCTGTTTCTTGTTTATTTGTCTGAAATAATAATCTTACTCCATAACTGCTAAAATATAAAGCAACAACACAGCAGCGTATTCATGGAGGCAGCCATGTTTGTTCCGAGTTGTGCTAGCTTGAACGGGAGATTGTTGGATGTGATGTCACCCAATTTGGAATTTCCAAGTTCCGAGAGAAAAACGAACGCACCACAAGACTCTGGCTGGAAATTTCTACAATAGAGCCATTTAGTTATTTCTAGAAAAATATTTAGAGCCAATGACCTGATGTCATTGTAACACAGGTCACTGTCCGTGGTGCTGAATTCTCTACTTGATGGGCTGGTGCTGAATGAATATGACAGCTGGCCAACATGTCTGTGTGCTTCCACTGACTGGCACCCAGACATATAATGACTTTTAACAATGAGGAGGGAAACGTCCAGACAGGAAATTAGTCAACAGTAATTAGTAATCACATATAGTTCGCATTTATCATGATGTAAAATTCAAAAACCTTTTTATATTATTAAGGGATAAATGTAATTGAGTTTTAATGTATCCTTTCCGCTCTTAAAATCGCAAATTATTTCTGACTATTAATCTGCACATTTTAATAATTTCATTAATATTACCTAATTGGTTTGTCTTTTTTATTAAATTTTAAAACTAGCTGTACAATTGTTGATGTTGTTGCTGTTCTGAATGTCATTGGCCTGTTGCCTTACGTCTGTCTAAACATGAGTGAGGGGATGGATGCACTATTCTATGGGGGCCTCTGTAGAGAATAAATGATCCTAATTTTATATTGAGAGAGATGGTTAATTCCTTTTTAATCCATACTGCGTTCAGAGCCCCTGTTCTGCCGTTGATCACTGCTGCATATCATCCCCAAACCAATGGCCTGGATGAGAAAACGAATGATGACATAAAATGGTAAGTCTGTTTTTGAGGTTGTTTTAGAACTGTGTGAGACAGGCTCTATTCTTTTAACATTACATCAGGAATTACTGATATTATTGACAATCAATCCCTTAATATACAGTATCTCACAAAAGTGAGTACACCCCACACATTTTTGTAAATATTTTATTATATCTTTTCAAGGGACAACGTTAAAGATATGAAACTCTGATAGAATGTAAAGTAATCAGTGTACAGCTTGTATAATGGTGTAAATTTGATGTCCCCTCAAAATAACTCAACACACAGCCATTAATGTCTGAACTGCTGGCAACAAAAGTGAGATTAAAAATGATTTGTGGCAAGATCGGATCATGTGTGTTGAAGAGTTTCTTATGACTGACAAGTAGTTATTTAAAAACATATCTTGAAACAGCAAATTACATTGTTCTTAATGCTTTTAGAAAATGACTCTTTATAATGATCTGTGAATAATAATAATTTGCTATGAATGTTTTTCCACTTCAGCTTTCCACAATTATTCTTCCCGATGAGAAAAGCTACGGCACGTTTTTTGATGAAAAAAATAAAGTAGTTGAGACAATAAGCAACAACAGCTGAAAACATCTCCTAGTCACAGGAAAAACAGAAGCAGGCATGTGGTAAACGAATACAAAAGAGGTACCAAAACACAGTTTATCATGTTGGAGATGAGGCGCTTCTGTTCAACATGAGGAAGCGGGGACGGAAAGGAGGAAGAACGGAACCGGATTTTACCGGACCTTATGTCATCCAGGCAATATGTGGCAAGCTGGTTACACTGTCTAATTCTGAAGGGGCAACTTTAAAGAACAAATACAATGTAAACCACATACAGAAGGAGCCAAACTGATGTCCCAAGTCAGGAATCACACAAGGTGCCAGAAGAGTATAAGACCAGTAAACCTCCCTCTAGCGCAGAGCTTCTGACAATCGAGAAGGATGCTGACAGTTGAAAAAAAACTCATGTCTGTGTGTTATGAAAGAATATCAATAAATGTTTCCGAAAGGGGATGACTCATTTGGTAATTATTTACGGCTTATGTTATGGCTGCCAATTTACAGTCTTTACTGAAGTCTGACTTCTTTTGAGTCACCTTTAATATAGATTGGACACTCTCTATGCAATGTGCAATACTTACATAGATGGTAAATGTTTACCTGCTTGCACAGATGGATGATTAGGTAATTAGTGTAAGTGTGTGTGTGCGTTCAATCGCATGTATGTCCAAGGTCCATAGTAAATAATATACACTGATCAAGAGATGCCCGAAAGTGGATAAAAGAGGACATTAGTGGGTGTATCACTTAGTGTAACGCGTGCAGGAAAATGAGCAGGACTGCAAGCCATATAATGACCCTTGTCTAGCTCTTAATACAGTATGCATACAGTGATGTATCTACAATGGACAGCTACTATGAGCAGATAGCACAGTACAGGTGCTTATAAGATCTGTATGCTATTTCCATCCATCCATCCATTGTCCAAACCGCTTATCCTACTGGGTCGTGGGGGGTCTGGAGCCTATCCCGGAAGCAATGGGCACGAGGCAGGGAACAACCCAGGATGGGGAGCCAGCCCATCACAGGGCACACTCACACACTATTCACTCATACATGCATACCTACGGGCAATTTAGTAACTCCAGTTAGCCTCAGCATATTCTCAGCATATTCTTGGACTGCGGGAGGAAACCCCACGACGACATGGGGAGAACATGCAAACTCCACACCCATGTGACCCAGGCAGAGACTCGAACCCGGGTCCCAGAGGTGTGAGGCAACAGTGCTAACCACTGCACCACCATGCCGCCCCCTGTATGCTATTTCATTCTATAAAAAGAAACTTACTGTACTGTACAATAAAGTATTTCACCACTGCTTCTTCCTCAGCTCCCACTGTTTGCTAGCACATGCATCTTTTGATTTCTTAGTGCAATCTGTGCTTTATTTTTTTTTTGTGAAATGTAAGTGCAGTATCTGTTTATTAAGTGCTGTGGTTTAATATGTACATTATTATTTCAGTACTGTGTATACTGTCCTTAATGTCTTGCCTCTCTCGTATAACTTGAGATACGCCCAAATTGACTTGCAACAAGTGGTCCTGGTTCCAAATGCGGAAGGCGATGGATACCTGTATTTTATATGCTGTAGTGTGCTGGGTGTCAGACATTGCAATGCACCTTGCTTTGATCTTGACCTGTTAGATCAGAGGGAGGTAATCTTATCCAGAAAGGGCCACTGTGTATGATGGTTTTCACTGCAACTCTCTTAACAGCGAACCTAACAGTTATCCCAATACCTTGATCTTGCTAGCATATTTAAATGTGTACCTATTCAGGAATAGAGTGGTGAAGGCATTCAGAGGAGGACTGATGATTATCAGAGGGAACAAAGGGGCTGGGTACTTGTCAGTATCCAGTAGAACCACCAGACTCCTACACTGAATGGTTCTGGATGTGGCACAGACGTTAATCCCTCTGTATTAGGGGATCCGTCTCCAGTTTGTACTCTTCTAGTTAATAGGTAGATTATCAGGCAGTTTTTCACCCTAGTCCAGTACTCATTGACAGCCTAATACACCGTGTTTCAGTTTGTCTTGATAGTCAATACATGTCACAGGATGTACATTACTCTGATGGGCAGGCCCTCTTACATATGATGGAAATTGCAATACCTACTTTTGGCCACGAGATGGCAGCAAGAAAATAGAAAAATTATTTTCCCACGGTCTACTAGCAGCTTTTAGATGTTAATTCTTCATAAAAATAATTTGACTTGATCCAATGTATTTTTAATACAAACAATTACCACACAAAGCTGCTAGTTTCCTCCGGTTTCCCCCCACAGTCCAAAAACATGCTGAGGCTAATTGGAGTAGCTAAATTGCCCGTAGGTGTGCATGTGTGAGTGAATGGTGTGTGAGTGTGAGCTGTGATGGGCTGGCCCCCCATCCTGGGTTCTTCCCTGCCTCGTGCCCATTGATTCCGGGATAGACTCCGGACCCCCTGTGACCCAGTAGGATAAGCGGTTTGGACAATGGATGGATGGAAATAGCATACAGATTAAGCACCTGTACTGTGCTATCTGCTTATAGTAGCTGTCCATTGTAGATACATCACTGTATGCATACTGTATTAAGAGCTAGATAAGGACAGTGGGTCATTATATGGCTTGCAGTCCTGCTCATTTTCCTGCACCCGTTACACTAAGTGATACACCCACTAATGTCCTCTTTCATCCACTTTCAGGCATCTCTTGATCAGTGTATATTACTTACTATGGACCTTGGACATACATGCGATTGGACACACACACACACACACACACACTTACACTAATTACCTAATCAACCATCTGTGCAAGCAAGTAAACATGTACCATCTATATAAGTATTGTACATAGCATAGAGAGTGTCCAATCTATATTAAAGGTGACTCGAAAGAAGTCAGACTTTAGTAAAGACTGTAAATTTCTCAGCCATAACATAAGCAGTAAATAATTACCAAATGAGTCATCCCCTTTCGGAAACATTTATTGATATTCTTTCATAACACACAGACATGAGTTTTTTTTCAACTGTCAGCATCCGATCCAAACGGGATTCCCATTTCCTTTCTGTGGGATCCAACAGAACACGGGCTGACCATCAGTCAACATGTCTTCAACCGTGCAGGACAGGACCCAGTCCAGGCCAAACCTCACGGTGCTGGTGTTAATAAAAAAAATGTAAGGAACATGCAGCTGCAGCTCACACACAAACACAGTCCACAGCATCCAGAAAAAGGTCAGGCCTTTTTCTTCTTTAGCTGACTCCGCCCAGACCTCGCCCCCTTTCTGGGCGCCTCGCACTATGCCTTTGAACTGGCCCTGCAGCTTGGCCCGTTTCCTGTTTCCCAATGCAAGTCATAAGATTCACCCGTAAATGATATTTTGAATCGGAACGATATTTATTACTATTGTTTAGATTAAATATATAACGGTTTAATGATTGAATATAACTTGATATTGTTGTTTGTGTTGTTTAGTTTGAGGTTCTAGTTTCTGTCTTTATCCGCTTTCGTTTCAGTAGGCAGCTGGTTCATCCCAGGCTCAGGGTCTCTCTGCTCTTCATCAAACCCACACCCCCAGTTTGGGAGCACCCTCTCCCTCTCCTCCCCCCACGGCTGTGACTGTTACTCCTCCTTGAGGAGTAACTGCTCCGCCCCCTATCCCAGCCCCTATACCCACAGGAGTGCATCACCCAGTGAGCCGCCGCCCTGCCTGTCCCCTCACACAAGCACACACTGAAATCATGGTCCTAAGCTCTCTGTGTGGGTCACCACGATAGTACAGCACACCGACGATTACCCTCTGACTGAATCAGAATCAGCTTTATTTGGCCAAGTATGTTCACACATATTGGGAATAGTTAGACATTTAATCAAAATAATTAAGACAAGACATAAACATACAGTTCTGTTGATATGCGACGCATATAACCTCTGCATTCACAGCACTGCTTCAGTTATCGAAGAGCAAATTTCCAAAACTCACTCAGTCCGATAACCTAAAGTAATAAGTCATAATCCTCTTCATACGTTGCAGTAATGGGAATGAAATCTCACTCAGTGTTTATGTAATGGAGCAATGGAATTTCGTGAAATTTCCAAAAGTCCACAGAAATATTTAGAAAAACATTCCTGCAGACTGAGTTTTTGATATTTGCTTTTCAATTAACACAATTTTCTTCAGTCTGAGGTTTAACAGAATTCAGCCATATGCTGTTCAAAAAAAACTACACAGAACAAAAACAGAATGGACTTTACATCTGTCTGAAAGGAAAGTTGACACAGGCTGCAGCAGTGAACAAATCAATCAATGTATTAAAGTTAGGCATTAAGTAACTGGAGGCAGTATATACATAACATGATAACATGCCTTTTCTGTATTGACCATATTAAGGACGCTGTAACACTGCCCACCACATACCTGCTTCATTTATTGTTTTATACTTGCAGCTGCTTATTCAGACAGCTCGTCTACCTGTCTGTCCATGTTGCCCTCCCATGACAACTGGTCCAGCCTACAGGTGCCGTCCCATTCCGGCATGTTACCCATGAGTCATAGCGGCACCTCCGGGAGCAGCTCCAGGTGAGCCCGTGCCTCCCCTCCCCCACCTGTCCCCATGCTGAGTCTCGGGCCCCCGTCTTCCCTCTTGTTCTCGCCTATACCCACATCCTGGCCTGTGTCTGCATCGTCTCACCTCGTTAACAGGACTTTCGCCTTCTTCTGTCCTGATCCATTCAGGCCCATCATTCTGGGACATGCTTTGATTTATTTCGCCATAGTTACTCTTTGTTTTCCTTTGTACTTTGCACTCTACAAGTAAAATGAATAAAAAATAGGCATTATTTTGATATTGTTTTAGTACAGTGACACTAGTATATTTGTTGTTGTTTCCAGGCAACACTGCATGCTGATTTAACGTCTTTCCTTAATCTCCACCCCATTGCTCACACACAGCCAGTATCCCAGTTTGTGGTCAATGAGCTCCTCCTCACTCACCCCAGTCTCCTAGTCCAGTGGAATGTCCAACAGCTTGGGCTCTCAGTTCCTGCGTGTCATGCCCGGCTCGTCCGCTCCTCCTGTGTGCCACGCCCCCTGATTACCCACGTGTTTTCTCCCGATTTGTACCCAGCTGTATCTAGTTAATTTGCTCAGTCCTGTGTATTTCAGTCCGTGTCTTACCTGAGTCCAGTGTCTGTCATTGATGTTTGTATGCGTGAGATGTTTCCCCGTCCGCGCTTCCTAATTAAACTCCCGTTTTTGCCTGTCCGCTTGCTCCTTGCACGCCTTGCCCGCACGATCGCCTGCCTGCTTGTACCCGATCGTGACACTGCGCAGCTCTACAACTCATTACCCAGGGCTCTCGCACCCGGCCACAGTGCCCCTCTCAGGCTCCCCGCTGTATGACAGCACTGCCCCATCGGAAGTTCATGAAGCCTCACAGTACGACGCCTCTCCCCACGCGCGCTTAGCCACCACCGGGACTCCCATCACTCCTCCTTCCCTGTAGGGCGGCGCACTTCCATTATTATTACAGTTTCTACTGTCACTCTGTTGCTTTTCCTGGTGCTGGACTTTTGACAGATAAATACATTATTTGTTGCATTCAGTGACAAAAGATTGGTCTGTTTAACACCCTCAGTCTCCACCCTATGAGCCCCTTGTTGGCGGCAGAATCAGGAAGATGTCGGAGAAAGCAGAGGTAAAGTGAATAGTCACCTCGACAATAATGTGAAAACCGCTAATGGTGATCATGCCTGTGTGGGTGAAATGGATCACCACAGTATAAGCGGATGATGATTATAGACGATTTTTCCCTTTTTCTTTATGTCTGTTTACCATCTAATAGGCATTTTTTTTCTTTGGGATGCGTCTAGGTCAGATACGACCAAAATATTTTTCTCATTTCAGAAGTGAAAAAAAATATTGCTCTCAGATTCTGTTCAGTTGTAGTTTTTTAAAATAACCTTGATTTGTGTTTGTTTAAAATGCCATTACCTGTTGCTTACTGGGCCGCTGAAAATGTCTGGCCCAGCTAAATTTCTTGGTTTAAAAATCTGGCCCAACTACTTTCCAGACCTGGACTAGCCCTACTGAATCATACACTAATGTTATTCTGTTATGTGGGCTGTTGTGATAGGGAGATTTGCTGGATGCTGCACGACGGGTGGTGTCCCTGCTGCAGAATGCCCTGTCTGAAGCAGCACCTAGAGACAGTGAGGGTTGTTGTTATCACCTTAATATTGTATATACGCAATCTGTTATTTCTTAACTAATATAATTGTAAGGTATTCTTCTAATATATTGTGCACAGCCAACAAAAAAGAGAAAAATGCAAAACCAAAGGAAGGCTTTCTTTTCTCTTAAAAGTCTTTTTTCTAAACCAACTGAGAGTCAGTTAGAGGGGTGTTCATTATCAGTATTGTTGCTGGCATTTCTGAAAATGTGCCAATTTTAGTCAAGTGGCTACTTTTCAAATGCAGTCCCTGGCCAAGATGAAGAAAGTTCATGAAGACTACATGATAATATTAAGCACTGACATAACAAACAACATTTTTTACATGCAAAATATACAGGAAATATACACTGCAACAGGCTAGGATAGACAAATAACCAAATACACTTGCAAGCCTGACCACTTTAGACCCCAGATTAGAAAATTGGTGAATGAGCATATATTTTTTCCAAGTTTTGTTTTGCTTTCAAGTTCTCACAAATAAAAAAAAAAAAAAGATTTTCCCACTATAGCCAGATCCAGTTTCTGTGGGGGGCGGGGGGGGGGGTGACAATTTGTAGTAATAACTATTTCCTGCTGAAAACCACTGGTAAACTATCCACATGTCTCTGAATATCTGTGAGTCCCGAGACCTCCATGACAGATAGATATAAGTTGCTAGTGTTGATCGGCAGGAAATCTTCTCCAAAGCCCCACCACCACCTCACACCAATCCACCCAGGGTTTACTCCAAATAAATTTGCTGGTAATACAAACCGGATCAACTTGTGGTTTGTGTCCACATGTACTAGAGACAAAGGCCCTGGTACATTCTGCGTACAACACAGCCAAGACTTGACAACCTTTATATGATGCGCATGGAATCAACCCTATGCATGGAGGCTGCAACTCTTCTCCACCGAACCCTGTAGCCCATTGACTGCAGCCTGCATTGACTATCCTGTAGCCTGCATTTGGTAGATCATTCTTGACAGAAGAAACCAAATTGTCAAGTTCCCTAACACAGAGCTCATACTCTTTTATTCTTCTTAAGATTGTTCTTCTTGAAACACCCATCAGTGTGGCTATGCAAGGCACAGGAAGTTGAGTATGGAGCATTTCTTTCAAACATTGTTCTTCAATCAAAATCTTGGGTCGTCTATTGGTGGCAGCGACTTCCTGTGTGACACATGGGGCTGGACGTTCCAGATGTGCCCTCACAAGGTCAAAGAGCTCTTGCAAAGCCAGGGTGATAGCAGGAGGTACTTCAATGTGATTAGACAGGGCCTGCAGAAGATACAGCTCCTGATGACAAAGGAACTCCAGGTAATCCAAATTTAGTGGAGTCGCGCTGAATCCTATTTCTATTTTATGCAGAAGACTTTCGAGAAGGTGGTATCTGAGCTGTTCACAGAACAAATTATAGTTAATGAGGTGTCAAGATCTTGTCTCTGATCCACACACTAGGCCTACCATTCAAAAGTTTTAATTATGAAAATGAAATGTTTTTGTTTTGTGAGGTGCTTGTTCATGTATGATGATGTAGTGGCTGCTCTGTTTGACCGTGGTAAACCTTTTCACAAACAATATAAGTGAAGAAGTATGACATTAGATCTAAGGACCAGAGTATAATAAAGTTAAATAAAATCCATCAAAAACACTTACTCAGTGGAGATTCCAATGTAGTAGGCAGACAACTTTATGGCTTTAATAATGAGTGTATTTAGCAGCTACAAGGACAAAAGATATTATAAACCTCTCCATTTTAATGCTAATTTAATAAACATTAACAGATAGCACTTAAGGTGGTTTCGCCTATAGTCTGCTAACACTAACCCGAGAACTAATATCTGAGGAGCGTTCTTCCCAGGATTTGAATTTATTAAATTGGTTTTGTGATGTTGTATTAAGAAATTTTATTCACAATGCAATTTACCGTACATTGGCCCATTCTTTTATATACGGTAAGACGAAGCGGGAAATTCGAGCGAGCGAGTGCTGTGCAGACGCGAGCGCGTAGAGGGGATGGGTTTTCAGCACTCGAGCACACGCACGCGCGTGGTTCGACTTTTGGCCCTAATTTAACGGCGAGCGAGTGAGTGAGTGCTGTGCAATCGCGAGCGCGTAGAGAGCATGGATTTTCTGTTTTTATGCGCACGACTTTTGGCACTAATTTAACGCCATAGAAATGTGTGTTTAAAAGGGGAGGAGATCGGGTTGCAGCGCTGGTGTGAGCGGTTTCTCCGGGCAGTTCGCTCGAGGCTAACGTGGCTTTGGGAACGTGGTGCACCCGTCACCCATGCCAGGGAAGAAATCAAAACCGAAATGCTAGGAATATGGACTTCATCTTACGTCAAGCGTTTTCCCCTCCATTGACGCCCATAAAGAAAAGACTTAAAGTCCATATTCCTAGCATTTCGGTTTTGATTTCTTGTCAGGTAAGTCTTTATGGCCAGATACATTCGCGAGAAATTTGGTGATTTGTGGTGACTGTTTTAATACATTAAGTTGCGTTACGCATTTTCACATTAAGCGTTTTAGAATGTCCCGTGGCAGGTATCCCCTTCTATTGCCCTAGGGAGGGTTGTAACCCTCGTCTGTATATTAATAAAGAATAATCCTTCTATTCCTGTCTCATGTATCTGGACCTCCCCAGCAATTTAACGAAATTTGGTGGCAGCGGTTACAAGTGAACCCGTTTAAGTTTAGCGCTCATACTTCCGTCCATATGTTTAAGACCCACCTTGGCTGACTTAGCTGACATGTCCTGATTTCATAATCTTCAAATTTGTAATCTTTTCTCCTTCATCTAACTCCATGTTTTTAACTTCTTGTCATTTTCTTGCCGTTTGACTCATAGAAAATTATCAGACTTAAATGACACGTCAGCCTGTGCAGACAGCGATTTCAATGTTTTAATAAATTGGCCAGCAGGTGGGGGCAGTGCTCAATTTCATTAATGCCATTCAGAAAACTTTCAGGCTTTATGTCTTAATGAACAGCCTAGAAAAGGACAAAGCATTATATTACTGATGCATACAGCAGATCCCCAACTCAGGCTGTGTTGCATATTCTTAACAGTGCTACAGTATGTTCACACAGCCAGTACAAACAAACTTGC
Source organism: Brienomyrus brachyistius (assembly GCF_023856365.1). NCBI lineage: Eukaryota > Metazoa > Chordata > Actinopteri > Osteoglossiformes > Mormyridae > Brienomyrus > Brienomyrus brachyistius. The sequence goes on along the minus strand of NW_026042903.1, from coordinate 40,841 downwards.
AAGATCTAGACCAGGGGTCACCAACCTTTTTAAAACGGAGAGCTACTTCACGGGTACTGAGCCATACGAAGTTTGATATCAGTTTTAAACGCCCTCCTAAACATGTCTAAACTTCATGCATGATAAACATGTTTTAAATGCTTTTTTATATTCAATTTCAAATCTATATAAATGCAAATGTGATAGATTAGAAACAGGACAAAATAAAATTTTAGATGATGTTCGCTGGTGAGTTGTGCTATTTTATAGAACAGGTCCACGGGCAACTCATGTGGTCATTGGGGGCATCCTTGGGGCACCATGTTGGTGACCCCTTATCTAGACCTACCACATCAGGTAGGAAGGTGCCTATTTCTACCAACTATTCAGACCATCAGACCCAAACCATACATTCAGTCATGCACAGGCACTCCACCAGAGGGCTCTACATTCTGTCCTACATCTGCTCACCTGTTAGACCCACACTCAGTCTCCATCCTGATTTCTACCTACTACTCGGACTATCTCACCAAAACCAGTCCTGTGGCCTGTTCTATGAAGCGGGGTTACTGGCTTATTGGGGAAACTTGTCGGATTTCTTGATCGGGACCTTCAACTGCTCTGCCATAGAGAGCATCCTAACATGCTGCCTTACGGTCTGGTATGCGGGCTGCTGGTGGCCTCCTACCGCTCTGCCATAGAGAGCATCCTAACATACGGCCTTACGGTGTGGTATTCGGGCTGCTGGTGGCCTCTATGACTTTTTTTGTAGACAGTCCATCTGTGTGGTGCTGTTTGCACGAATTGTTTTGGGAAATGCACTTACAGTTTTGCAGATGTTAAGGGTGATTCCAGAAATGCATCAAAGCAACTGAGGAACTGCAATGTCACTGTACAGTTACTTATAATGGGCGCCAATGTAATGTGTAGAGTGGCAAATAAACTGATTCACCATTTACTCTCATGTACATCACTTAAAATGCTTGTTTTAAATGCAAATGTGTGAATGTAAATCTAAGCAGTAAAGCTACAATTTACATTCTGTTTGCATGGTGGAAAGAACATTTAATCTGCCTTTTAAGTGTGATTAGAAGATCTAATGCCTGTGTGCTTGTAATAAGATGGTCGCTGGTTCAAACCCAGCCACAGCACATCTCTGCGTCCTTGAGCGAGGCCCTTAACCCCCAGCTCACTGGGCATCACTATGGGTGGCTGCCCTTCGCAGACAACTTACTCTGTTTACTCTAAAAAAAAGAGAGCAAGTTGAGAGAGAAGTTAAGACAATTTCTCCACAGGGACCAATAAAGTATCAATTATTATTACTGTATGAGAGACTGTCTAATATCAGATAGATAACAGACTCATACTGTGCTGAGCTTGTCTGAGAGAGATGATTAGCAAATGCTCTCCCACAGTATCTCAGCACTCTGTACAAAGAACTTTATATGCTCAGTATCTGCTCCTGTTTATCTAATTGTTCTCATTTTAACTGGATGTTAAGGAGTAAATTAATAAACGTCATGTAAGTGCACATTAAAATGCTTTTTCACTGTTACTTAAGTTCCCATGTGAACAGCCAATCAGATCAGCCTGATGTGTGTCTCTCTGTTTCCTCTCTGTTTCCTGCCCTTTCATCCCGACCACGACCATGATCTCTCACTTAGCAGCAGAGCAGTTTATTCTAAACAGTGGAAGCACAAAAATGTTCAGACTCTTTGGTCTTCTCATTTTCATTAGTAAGGCCCTATAATATAAATTATTTTGGGATTTTAATATTTTCATTTATCTGTATGATGTGATCAGTGGAATTTGGCCATTTAATCTGCATCATAGTTAATAGTTATTTAGATTACTATTATATGTCTTATTTGATTATGATTTTTTTTGTTTTTCTGTTTTTGCAGACACTGCACTGACTACAGATGTTGTTCAGCCCAGTCACCTGATGAGGGTTCAGCTTGGAGACAGTGTGACCCTGACATGCTTCTGTCAAGGAGAAACAACTTTTGTTACTTTGTTTAAGCAAGCTGTTGGTCGGAAGCCCCAGCCCATGGCGAAAGCACTTCTCTACGTACCTGGTGAATTTTACAAGGAATATAAAAGCATAAAACGTTACTCCTTACTGAATGCAGAGGGGAGTTTTAACCTCACTATTTCTAACGTGGAGCCGTCAGATTCTGCAGTGTATTATTGTGCTGCTGTGTTTCTTCATGAGGTCACCTTCGGGAATGGAACCTTTGTCATAATCACAGGTAAATGAGATTCCAACAATTTTCATATTTGCTTTATTATAATGTCAGTAAGATTATTCCCTGCAAAATAATTTTGACAGTTTAGTTGTTTGTCAATATAAAATTAGCAAAGATACCTTATTGTCTGCTTTGTTCCATAAATGTTTTTCTAAACATCAAACAAAAATCATTCATTATTATTATTATTATTATTATTATTATACAATTTGTTGCATTTTGCTTGCTGTCAGCCAAAAGCCTAACCTTCTCTTTATACAGATGTTAATGTTACACATTGCAGCCTCTTTAAAACAAATAACATAAAAAAATGTTTGAGTTGTTATATACAGTATAGGACTGTGCAAAAATCTTAAGCAACAAAAGAAAATTATTTTTGACGTTATTTATCTGAGCAGTCAGTGTGTATTCACTCTGAAAAAAAAAATGCATGATTTAACATATGAACTAGGGATGTGCACCATTCAGAACTGATTTGAGAATGAAATTCTCAAATACGTATCCTAAAATTCAGGATTTTGAATACATATATGAACTTGAATTTCAGTTCATTTTGTTAATCTGAATTACATTTGAATTGTGGTTGAAAACAGGTTGTGGCATTGAAATTTATATTTGAATTTAAAGAAGAAGAACGAAAAAGGGTTTGGATTCAAATTCAAGTTCATATACGTACTGTAGGTGTAGCTTTTAACTAAAATATGAACTTTAATTTAAATATGAATTATACATAAACACATTAACATTGTTATACATCATTGTTATAAAAATGTCGTTTTGTAAAGAATGAAATAATGCAACATTTGAAGTGTCACCTAAAATAATAATTATACTGTCATTTTGTGCACCATGGTGGATCTGCTCATAGGAAGAGCTGAGTGTCTCTCCTTAAAAGTCAGTGTTGGCTGCAGTGACGGCAGTTTCTAACCTAAGAAACGTCCCTGTTGGGGAAAGCGCCCGGCGTTTCCACCCCAACTCCACATTTATGAGACACACACAGGTTACAGTTTTACTTGCAAGGGTACCCACACTCTCTGCAATGCAAACTACAGCAGAATGTGTTACAAAGGGTGGTTCCCCTTGTCTTCTTTATTTATAGTCAATGGGGGGCGCAAGAGAGGGAAGTGAGATTCTTATCTAAGTAGGCAGCTGTTAACCACCTACTTAGAGTACAATAGCTAAGAGTATGTGGCTAGAAGATAAGAAATAACGTATACATATATATTTACACTCATTGCTGATCATACAGAAATGATTAACAACTGTTTCTTCAACCTAACAGTCCCTCCTGTTTATCATGACAGTATGATCAGAAGCATCAACATTGTACAAGTTGCAAAAGCACTTTAGGTACAACCTTCATTTAGACCACATTGTCATTATCCTGGAAAACATTTAATTCCGGTTCTTCAGGTCCGAGCCCTGCACGGGTGCTTTCGGCTCGGCCGTCATTATGAATTATATGTCTTCTTCATCGCCATCGCTGGAAACAGGCTCTGTCTCTATAGTTTGGGTAAGGGAGAGAAACATTGTACTGCGTGTCCGAAAAGCAGCGTTAAGAGCTTGATTAATAAACATTTTCAAACATGGTATAACAGTAATAAAACAACAGAAAAATAAAATGAAAAACAAAAGAAAATATAAGTGAAACATTACTTTGATATCCTATACCTGCAGAAGATATTCATAGCTCTGCCATACACCGTAGGTCCTTCACTATGAGTGAGCATTACTGAACAAACATAGCAATTTGTCACATTTTTCGCTGTTACAGTATCATGTACATATCGGTACCAGTAGTTTTGCATAAATGGATGTGAGTGGTCAGCGGGCAACGGGCGTAGATGGAAGTCATCATGGGTCCATCGCCGTAGGTGCTGTAATGGAGCTGGTGAGAGCCAGGACAACCATACAAGTCCTACAACAAGAATGACCCCTAGAGTCACTTTACCACATCCCCACCCTATCAGGGCCATCCTAAATAGAGTGCAGCTCAGTTGTTTTCTTCACCGGGTTGAGACAACAGCACCCTATTGGTTACTGTGCCTTTGTAGCGGACTTCCACTGCTACTCTGTTGCTGAGGCCTCTGATAAGGGCTTGATGGGTTTACAGTGACTTTTGTGTATCCAGGAAGGTCGTTCTGCGATCTTTACTGCTGTTGGTGTTGTAAGGAGGACTTGATAAGGACCGTCCCACCGAGGTGTGCTCCAATCTTTCCGCAACAGGACCTTGACCAGGACCCAATCTCCCGGCTGCAAGTTATCCTGTTGAGTAGAAACAGAATTTACCGGCAGACTACTGGGGCTATGTTTTTGTTGTGATGTTAGTAGTTTACGCATCCAATCGGCCAGCGTATTTTCTCGGTCTGCTTTTTCTATGTCATTCATTTCAGTTGCTAGGGGAAATGGTCTACCATACACTATTTCAAAAGGTGTTAATCCTGCAGGAGTGGGAGTTATTCTCATCCATAATTTTACTAGAGACAAACATTCTGGCCACGGCCTTTTTGTCTCTTCCACTGTCTTTCTTAGCCTTGTTTTAATAGTGCCGTTGGTCCTTTCCACTAAGCCTGCGCTCTGAGGGTGATACGCACAATGATTCTTAAGCGTAAAACCTAATGCTTGTGAGCAAAGGGACATAGTCTGATTTACAAAATGAGTCCCATTGTCTGATCTTATAATATGAGGTATGCCATAGGTAGGGAAATAATGGCTTACCAAACATTTTGCAACGGTCATTGCATCACAATGCTTTACAGGGTATATTTCTACCCACTTAGAAAAGGTGTCTATAATAACTAGACAGTATTTCTTTCCTTGTGACCAAGATAATTCAATAAAATCCATATGTACAACTTGAAACGGATACTCAGCTGTGGGGAACTGGCCACGTTTTGGTCTGATGTTTCCTTGTGCATTGTGTTTACAACAAATTAAGCATGTCCTACAAAATTGTTTTGCATAATCAGAAAAATTTATAGCATAGAAATATTGTTGTATGATATGTACCATCCCTCCTGTTGAGACATGAGTATTTCCATGGCTCACCAAAGCAGCTGTTTTGTATAAATTTTTTGGTAGGATGGGCTTGTCATTCATATAGTAAACTTTCTCTCGTTGTATTGCTCCTCTTTTGATCCAACTTTGTACTTCTATTTTAGGAGCATGAATCTGTGCATCACATAGCACATCGCTATCTATAAAAAGAATGTCTGCCACTGATAAGGTAGGTTGTTTCAGTGCCGCTTCTTTGGCGGTTTTATCTGCAAAACTATTTCCTGCGGTTTCTGCAGAGTCATCAGTCTGGTGTGCTTTGCATTTGCACAGTGCAAAGTGAGTCGGTAAATGCACAACGTCTAATAATCTAAGTAGCAAATTTGTATGAGTAAGAGATGTGCCCTGTGATGTTCTAAAACCTCTATTTTTCCAGACTCTTGCATGGTGATGGACAGCTGCAAACACATATTGACTATCAGTGTAGATAGTAAGTGACTTGTTCTTGAACAGTTCACATGCCCTGATCACAGCATAGAGTTCAGCCGCTTGTGCTGAACAAGTAGAAGGGAGTGCATTGGCTTCTAACACTTCAGTAGATGTAACTACAGCATACCCAACTTTATTTTTTCCCATATCATTTTTTGATGCTGAGCCATCTACATAAACAACTTCTGATCCTGGTATAAAAGTTTGCAGAATATCTGCTCTTGGTTTTGTTTGTTCTTCTATTGTTGCTTTGCAAGAATGTGGCTCCCCATCCTCTGCGGTGGGGAGGAGCGTGCTAGGGTTCAATAGGCCACACCGCTGAAGTTCAATGTTAGGTTGTGAGAGCAAAAGTGACACTAAGGTAAGATGTCTTGTATGTGTTAAGAATGGAAGCGGTGTCTGCAACAAGATTAGAGACACAGAATGAGGAACTTTAAGTATGAGGGGGTGACAAAGTACCAATTCTGCTGATACCTTTACTGCTTCTGCAGCAGCTGCACATGCCTGTAAACACTGTGGAAAGCCAGCTGCTACTGCATCTAATCGTTTTGAATAGAATGCTAACGGTCTCTCTTTTGCTCCGAATGGCTGTGTTAATACTGCTTTCATATAACCTTGATTAGCATCTACACATAGGGTGAATGGTTGTTGATAATCTGGTAGAGCAAGGGTCACATTGGTTTGCAACATTCTTTTTAAATTTGTAAAAGCATTTTCTCCGTCCTCAGTCCATTGTATTTTGTCCTTTAGAGTCATCTCCTTCCCGTATATTAAATTTTGCAAAGGTTGAACTAGAAAAGCATAATCTGGTAACCATTCTCTACAATAATTGCAGAGCCCTAAAAAGGACATCATCTGTTGTTTAGTCTGTGGTTTAGGTGCTTCCTGTATAGCTTGTTTCCTTATCTCTAGCAGCGAGCGACCTTTTTGTGAAAGGTTATGCCCTAAATAGACAACTGTCTTTTTGCAATACTGCAACTTCTGTTTAGAAGCTTTATGTCCAGTATTGTATAAATGCTGAAGCACAGTTAGGGTAGTTTCTTTGCAATGTTGTTCTGAATCTGCTGCTATTAAGATATCATCCACGTATAGTAATACCTGACTATGTGATGGTATTTCACAGGTACTCATAGAGTATCTAAGGGCCATGGTATATACATGTGGACTTTCAGAAAATCCCTGAGGGAGTCTAGTATATGTATATTTTTTCCCTTTATAGGTAAATCCAAATAAATGTTGAGAATCAGGGTGCAATGGTACTGAGAAAAATGCATTACTAAGATCCACTACTGAGAAGTAGCTTTTATCAGGAGTCAATGAGTTGAGCAATAAGTGTGGGTTAGGCACGTCTGGTGCTGCATGTTGCACTATGTTATTAACCGGTCTTAAATCCTGCACCATGCGCCATTTCCCTGTATGTCCCTTCTGGACTGGAAAGATAGGAGTGTTGCAAGTGGCTTCAGGAGCCTCTCGCAATATTCCTGATGCTAACATGTCTTGCACTACAGGGGCTATACCTTTTTCTGCTTCAGGTTTTAATGGGTATTGCCTAACTACCGGACGGTGTTCTGATTTCACAATTACTTTGTAAGGTGGAAACCCCTTTACCAGCCCTACATCAGTGGGGGAGGACGACCACAACCCTTCTGGGAGGCGATCTAGATCTGGACATGATCCCTCCTCCAGGGTTGAAAAAATTTGTCAGGTTGGGTCCTTTAAGTGTGTGGTGGGAGTGGTTTGAACTCTCCATCCCAAAGGAAACCGCCACACATTGTGTTTCTCATCATAGCTCCAACAGGAGCCAGATACGGGTTGGTAGTCATTGTAACTGTGCATAGAATCTCGTAAGAACATCTCTACATCTCTCCACTGCATCTGGGGTGGTTTTGAAAGAGATACGTGTGGTGTTCTCTCTCTAAATACAGCCTGTTGCTTGTTAGATAAAATGACTGAGGCTGCTGAAAACCCAGTGGTGGGGTTAACATACATATGTTGTAAGGTAATACAAGTGTCTTGGAGGGCATGAAACGTTTTGTCATAGACATAATCTGGTCCAAGGGTGTCTTTGTACCACATAGTGACGTGTAAGGCATCGTCAGGCATGAACTGGGCCTGTCTAGGGGACTGCTTTTCTCTAGTTTTCCGCAATAATTCTCGTGTCTGTGCAGTTCCCCCTAGGTCCAGAGACCAGTAATATTGTGGTGTTGTGGTTCCTTGCACAACATAAGCTTCTTCATTTACGATTGCTTTCATGCCAGTGGCTGTGGCAACCACGCTAATGCCCATTTGTACCATAAGGTCTCGGCCTAACAAGTTAACAGGACAAGAAGGGCTTATTAACACCTGTGCTTGACATTCAAGTCCAGTTTCCTTATCTTTTACTGCAACTGGGTTTGTTAACTGATGTCTGTCTGTCTGACCTCCTGCCGTTTTTATATTTATGACTGATGAAGAATATGTGACTCCGGGAGGACTGGAGGTTAGGACAGTCCTACATGCTCCAGTGTCACACAGACATTCATATACTTTGCCGTTTATGACTAACTTCCGACTTGGCAAGGTTTCCCACTGCCTTTCTGCTAATAACTGACACACTGCTTGTAAATCTATTTCCTTATCTAAAAGGTCTTGTAAAGTGACCTCCGTTTCCTTTCTTAAAATCACCTCTGTTTTGCCTCGGATGGTGTCGGTAACAGGGGCCTCCGAGGGGGGTCATTGATCATTGTTTTCAATGGAGTTTGGGTTATATGGTTGTTTCCCTACTCTACAATTCCTAGCTAAGTGTCCAGGTTTCCTGCATGTCCAGCAAATGTTATCTTGCTGAGACGAATTCCTGTAATTGTTTCTGAAAACACCTCTCCCCCTTCCTCGGCCTCTTGACCTTCCTCTGAATCCTCCCCTCCCCGGAGGATTCATTTGCACTAGCGCTACTACTTCTGAGGCGCTGAATATTGTGTCTGTCTTTTCCTGTTTCTGCGCTTTCTGCGCGTGTTGAGCATATTATAGTGCTTGTTGGACTGAACCAGTATTCTGATGTACCCAATGTTTGTCAAGATATTTTCGCAATTCGGGCTTTAGGCCTGCGACAAAAGCTCGTTTTAGCTGTTGTTGGTACACTCCTACTGCCTCTTCATCAAATGGGATCCCTGAGTTTCCTCTAAATACAACTCTCATTCTATCCATAAAATCCTCAGGTTCCTCTCCATCTTTTTGTTTACATTGCGCTATTCGTCCATAGTCTGCGCGTCTTACGAAGGCTGTCTCTACCCTGTTTCGCAAGTCTCGTAATGCTTGTATGAGTTCCTGCGAGTCATGTGCTAAGACTTCATCATTATTACCATGTCCTGTGAAGTCTCCCGCTACACGTCCCCATTTATGGGTAAACAACTGTCTGAGACATCTATACATTTCCCTGCCGTTCAAATGAAAACTACTTTGTAATTCTAGGATGGCAGTCCAAAACTCGGGTACCCCTTCTTCAACCGGGGGTATTCCTTTTAAAGCCGCTGTTCTATCCTCAGCGGTCCAGGGTCTATATACTAACATAGTTTCGGGTCCTGCATTATTTGGGCCTCGATTTGGATTTGCCACTTCTACGAGTGGACACACCAAATCATTCTCCCAGTCTTCCTGTTCTGTGTCATTTTTTGGATGCCAGCGTACTTTACTTGTCTCCAGATCCTTTAACGGATACAGAGAAGGGTTAGACCCTCGGGTCATCATTCGAGATGATTCCCCTCCTCCTATTTGTCGTCTATTTACAGCTGGAACTGGTGCAGGCGCAATCATTGGAATTTGTGGGGGCAGTAAGGGAACTGGAGCGGCAGAAGATTTTGTTGCCGTCTCCTCATCTAGTGTAATTAAAGTCGCCTGTAATTTTTTCTCCTTATTTCCCTTTTTTTGCTGTCTTTTATTATCTCTTAATTTACTCTGTTCTAACCATGCATCAGAAAAAACATATTCTTTTTTTCTGTCTTTACCTTCTTTCTTATTGGTAGTCTGTAACATCTCCAGTTTTAAGTTTCCCTGTAATTTTAATATATCTGGAGTGTGGAGTTTTCCTTCAAACCCATGTTTTTTTCCTCCATCTCTGACTACTTATTTGTCCTGATCCTGGCTTATATCCTTCCATAAACTTCTCATCTCCCTCTAGTTCCATTTGTTTACTTTGATTCTTCCCCATTGTTACCTTTTAATGGATACACTACAAAAAATAAAAAATCCTAAAAGCAAGTCTCTGGCATGAGACCTCAGGAGGACACTAACACGGCCTTCTACTGCTCCCTATTAGAGCAGCGGTGTTAGTTTTCAGGGATGAAACCCGTCCTTGATCCTTCAGTCACCAGTATGTTGTTGCTTTTAGGGTGGATCGTGTAGGTTAATCTAAAACCTATAAAAACACATCCACATACAACACTGTATATATTTCCAACAACGCCTACTTTCTCTCCCGGTTAATTTCGGCTAACCTCAACCACATGCATGTCTTGGCCACCTACTTATTTAGGTGCCGTATCTCTCACTTGGCCACCTACTCACTTAGGTGCCATATCTCTCACCTGTATAGTGTGCTCTCTGATCCGTCACCGAGGTCCTTCAGACATCACCAGACGTCGAGCGCAGTTCTAACCACCGGCCTGATGACGAATTCACATCACAGGTCTTTCTTGCACCCGACTTCGAGTGGCTGTCGACAGACTTCGGTGTCGCTTCTCTCGGCGTACTGGAGACGTCTTCGGGGTTCCTCGGATCCGGCTCGAAGGACCAAATTCTATGTTGGGGAAAGCGCCCGGCGTTTCCACCCCAACTCCACATTTATGAGACACACACAGGTTACAGTTTTACTTGCAAGGGTACCCACACTCTCTGCAATGCAAACTACAGCAGAATGTGTTACAAAGGGTGGTTCCCCTTGTCTTCTTTATTTATAGTCAATGGGGGGCGCAAGAGAGGGAAGTGAGATTCTTATCTAAGTAGGCAGCTGTTAACCACCTACTTAGAGTACAATAGCTAAGAGTATGTGGCTAGAAGATAAGAAATAACGTATACATATATATTTACACTCATTGCTGATCATACAGAAATGATTAACAACTGTTTCTTCAACCTAACAGTCCCAAACACTTTTCCTGCATCAAAAGTCAAACTAGTCCCTATTCCTGCCATGAAAGGTTCACATAATGTCACCGATACCTGAACCAACCATGTTTATCAGAGGATGCCAACCCTTTGGCTGCAGCTTTCTCTGCACACGCTGAGAGAGTCTTCAGTGTAGCAGGAAAAGATTTCAGGCCAGAAGATTGCAAATTAAATCATGAAACCTTTGAAGATATTATGCTGAATAAATGTAATAATAATGAAAAATTAGCAATGTGTATTGGAATAAAGCATAATTGTATTTGCCATGACGTTTTGCTTTTCGCTGTAGTGCTATGGTTGAACGGAAAAACTTACTTTTGTGTGCATAAGAAAATAAATAGGAGGAACTACGAAACCAAGTAATTCCTTTTACTATGTATACTTTTTCTTTAATGTTAAAAGATAGACAAACTAGTAATGGGCAAACAGCTCTTCGGCTCTTGAATTAAATTATGCAGGTACTACAGCAAAATGCTCAAAAATACCAAAACACATCAAGAGCTAAATATGCAAAAACAATAAATACCTTCCTGTGGAAAAGGGGCAACATAAACCAAATGTAAAGTCACGAAAATCATGAAAATATAAAGTACACTTTACACACTTCATTTCTTTGAATTGAAATTAATTATATTCATCTACCTTCATACATTAATACAAGACATTATATGATTATAATGTTTGTTATTATCATATAATTTTTATTTAGGTATTATGTAGGTGCAGTTAATGTATAGTGTTACCTGATATATACTAATAAGCAGTAATACAATAAAAAGAGAGAAGAATGTCAGCTGTTCTCCAAGAAGTTACTGATTTCTTGGATGGCTAGAAGAACATCGATTCAGTTCCCAAAAATCTGTAAGAACAATTTTTGAGGATCTGTATTTTCCATTGTTATTCTCAAAGGGCTGTCATCATGACTATTTTGCTTTTCAGGTAAAGACTCCAACAGCAGGACTGTGGTACAGCAGCCTGTGTCTGACACATTGCAGCCAGGAGACTCTGTGAGCCTGCAGTGTACGATAGAGACTGGGAGCTGTGCAGGAGAACACAGTGTTTACTGGTTCAGACATGGATCAGGAGAATCCCTTCCTGGAGTCATTTACAGCCCTGGAAACAGCAGTGATGAGTGTGAGAAGAGCCCTGAGGCTGGATCTCCTACACGGAGCTGCGTCTACAGCCTCCCCAAGGGGAACCTCAGCCTCTCCGATGCTGGGACTTACTACTGCGCTGTGGCCATGTGTGGGGAGATGCTGTTTGGGAACGGCACATAGCTGGATATAGATGGTAACACCCAGTGTGGGGAGATGCTGTTTGGGAACGGCACACAGCTGGATATAGATGGTAGCACCCAGTGTGGAGAGTATATCTGCTTCAAAGTTTTATTTAGCTTATTCTGCTATTAAGACATTTATTTCTTTTTTTAATGTAATGAATTTTCTAATTTAAGTGCTTAAATTAAATTACACAGATGTTAATTTAATAATTATCCATCCATCCATCCATTTTCCAAACCGCTTATCCTATTGGGTCGCGGGGGGTCCGGAGCCTAATTTAATAATTATTTCAAATATTAATATCCATCCATCCATCCATTTTCCAAACCGCTTATCCTATTGGGTCGCGGGGGGTCCGGAGCCTAATTTAATAATTATTTCAAATATTAATATAAATTGTTAAAATACAAAATACTAGAAGTTCATGTTAAAAATGGACTATTTACAAAACAACTGCTGTAATGTGTTATCGATTTGATCTTTAACTAATGTAATGTAAGCAAATGGGAAATGTGTCTCTATATCATTATGCTGAAATCTATCTCTTTGTTACAGGCTTTCAGAAGCTGCTGGATCCTCTTCACTCTGGCTTGCTGATAGTTTTATCTTGCAGCATTATTCTGAACGTTGCTCTCATTTGTATAAGATGTAAACTGACCTGTACACACTGTGCAGGTACGCTGCCCGGCTTTATGCACTCAGAAGGACAAAATGTAGATTTTAACAAATTATAGAAATATAAAATTGTTTTATGATAGATAACATTTTCATATTAAAACCACTCTTGCAGGTAATACAGTTTTAAAATCCATTATTAAATCTCACCTTATTTATATAAACCTTTTTGTACTGTAAGATTTACATTTTTGTATTATATCTTTCATATTTTGCAAAATCTATTGAAATATACATGTTGCAATAAGTTGCATATCAATAACTTTTATTACCAAGATCTCCTTTATAGCAATTTTATTATATATGATATATGAGAACAAATGACACGTATCCAAACATGCACACTTAAATTGACAGAAGTCATTTTTACTTTCATTTTTGAGACAAAAAGGATGTTGATTGCTTGAAAATTCGGAATGTTATCTGACCACGGTATGATACCGTGCGAAATTAAATAATATATTGATGTGTTATATATTTTAAACAGATGAAAAGAACAGTGATATATCAAAAGTGGAATGGTCACGCAAGCAAGTATGTAATAAATATTTCAAATTACAAATCGTCAGTAAAACAAATGAACCTCAGACTGATTTCCATCCTGGGATCAGCATTTTAAGTGCTATTTGTGAAAATAGGTAATAGCAAACCGATTTGATCCATCCAATTCTGCCATCTTTGTCTCCACAGTGCCATGACGAGGACACACTGAATTACGCTGCCCTGAACCTTAAGAAGCCAAAACCCAGGAGACAGAAGAAAGACGGGAATAATGACACTCTGTATTCTGACCTCCGCTACAGAGATTATGAATAAAGATGCTTCTCATTCATGTCAGTCACACAGAGTGTTCAGGGTGTAGCTTTAATAATGTTCAGAGGAGGGCAGGGGAGCCAGTGCTTCTGAGACTGAATCACGGGATTTTACGGAGCACCGGTGCTGAGTTTGGTGTCAGTGTGTTTGGGGCGCATTTTTACTGGAAGTGCAAATGTTCAAGCCAGACTGGGGGCTGAGGGAGGGGGAGAGGGGAGCCACAGAGATTATTTCTTCATGGCATGGGGGGGAATAAGCGGCTTTAATGTTGTGGAAAGGCTGAGTTGCTGCAATCAGTTCTTTGATGTCACACATGCTTACTTGTCTCCCTTGTGTACCATGCTGAATGGTTTGGGGCAAACGCACAGGGACTGATCGATTATATTAAACAGATGAAAGAAACTGAATGAAAATTTCAAGTGTTCTTAAATTACGTTTTTCATTTAATTGTGTGTTCTGGATGTATTTTTGAGTATATACATGTACCTGTATATGTACCTGTATATATACCTGTGTCGTTAATAACGATGTGGATAATTAAGAAAGAGGAGTTTTGTTTCTTGCTCCCTGTCTTGTTACTTGGCTCACAAACATACACACACATAGACACACACACAAACATACACAGACACACAAACACACACACACATAGACACACACACACACAAACACACATGCACACATGCACACACACACACTGCTACGGCTCTGTAAGAACACTACCATGCTCTTTTGTGTGAGTGGGGTGGGGGGTGTTAAATAAGATGAAAATGACAATGGCTGTACTTTTGTTATGTCAGTTGTGTTTCTATAGTCATTGTATCATATTCCACAAGCTTTTTATTCTACAAGATGTACAAGCCAGTCAGTGTATTCAGTGGGGTGTTCAGGAGTCATTAGGTTCTGAAAAATGTCTTGCATTTAAAACATAATGTACTTTTGAATACTTAAGTATTTTTAGATGCAAATACTCCAGTACTTTAACTGAAGTAAAAAATTAACTGAAAAACTTTGAGTATTATTTGACGAGGAGTATCTATACTTAACTCAAGTAGTGAAGTTGTGTACTTTGTCCACCTCTGTCCAAAAGTGACATACAGCTGTAAGCTGTTTGGGTTTGTTTGTCTGCTGAGTGCTTCTCTGCAGTGCTGCAGATGTTTCCACTGGTTAGATGCAGCTCAGGAAGACTGACCCACTGACTGCACTGTGCTGGACTCACTTTGCAAAGAGTAAAAACCACACAGACAGAACAATATCTGCTTCTTGTAAGACCCTGTTTCCTCTCTACCTCACCCAGGTCACGCTTTCAAGTATTCAGCCTAAGTTATTTTATCCAAACAAGCCACCATTATTATTCATGCAGCTGGACATTTGACTGGAGCACATGATTGCTACATATCACTACTGTACATGGAACGGAATGTACAGTTTTCACAACAGAACTTTAGAAAAGCAAAATTCTCATCAGTCCACATCTCTAACCACCACACATCCTAGGGCTCCCATTTATAATGGTACATTTTTGTTTTATTCACATTCTTTTTCATCACACAGATAAACACCATCCATTAATCTTACAGCATGTATCCTGGTCAGGGTGATGGGGACGACACCACCTATATCGAGTGTGATTTAAGGCCAAGACCTTAAAAGGGAGAGTCAAGACTGAGGCTTGTTACAAGAGCAGTGGGGCACAAAACAACAAACAACATCATTATGAATGTAAAATAAATGGATGTATATATAAATATAGGGTAATAATAGAAACAAAAAATAAGAATATATTACATACAGAGGAATATTATAGGAATATTAAAATTAACTTATACACAATCCTTAACTTATACACAATCCTATTGCATGTAACATTATTGCTCATGTGCCAGATATTAGCCTCCCAAAGGAAGCTGCCACACAGGGCATAATGCACTGGCTCAATGCAACACTGCACATCAGTGAATAAGGAGGAACAATATTGCAGATCAGCAGCAGATAGAAACTGTATCAGAAGACAGTGAACAGGGGAAAAGTTCAATGAGCAGAGTGCAGATTATAAAGCCTGACTGCTGTGGGGCCCAATGACCTGCGGTACCGTTCTGTCACACGCCGGGTGTCTGAGTCTCTTACTGAAGGAGCTGCCCTTACGGGCCTCCATAGTCTGCTGGGGGGGTGAGAGGTGTCACATAAAATTGATGACAGCCTTGTTATCAGCCTGCTCTCATCCATCTACTCTACAGTGCCAAGGGACGCTCCTCCCTGATGATGAGAGGAGTCTAAGCATGTGGACATTTGGGATAATGTGAGTTCAGAACTGGATGGTCAGCTGTACGACTTCCAGTCTGTAGGCAGACTCATCACCTTCAGTTATGATGGCAAACACAGTAGTATCACCTGCAAAATTCAGGATCTTCACTGGAGCAGCAGTGATTTGTGTAGAAATTGAAGAGAAGAGGGAGAGCACAGAGCCTGGAGGAGCTCAGTGCTGAGGGTCAGCGTGTCTGATGTGTGCTGTAAGCATACAGATGTCCTGCATTTGTGGAACATTTTGTTTGTGCTGCTGTTTATATGTGTTGTTGACGCTGCAGTCAGTAATTTTCCACTAGCAGTCTCACCTCTGCATTTTACAGGAAGACTGACCGACTGAGAGCAGGGTGTTTGTGTCTCTCTTCTCAGTGAGCGAAAACCACACAACCATCAGGTCCTCAGCTCAGGCCCACTGCTTCACTAGAAAAACCACAAAGGGTATTTTTATCTAAAAGTGGGTGAGCAAGTGAGATGTTATTGACAGCATGAATTTGTCTACTAACATTTTAAATTCAAACCTAAAAAGCAGTATGTCCAGGATGTCAGTAATTACATTTAGTCAGTATGAACAATTTGGGTGCAATAATATAGAATAATGTAGAATTTTGCATAATTCAGTTAATACCAGTAAGATACCGATCATTAACACTATAAGGTCATGTTGCTGAATCTCATTGTTAAAGTTAAATGAATCTACGCATTTTTATACACACAAGACTGTGCTTAGTTCATCTTTCAGTCAAAATCACACAGTGAGGCAAATCTGACCATCTTAATTGTTTTTGCTTGTGTGGAATGGCATCCCATGCAGGCCTGTGCTCTGTGCTTCCTGGGACAGGTCCCACCCTCTCCAGACCCCGATGAGAATTAGTAGTCGCTGGATAAAAGATTGACAAAAGATAAAAATACAAAAGTCATTCTTGCTGTCTAACCTCTGATTACTGCATGACATTTCTGATTTCTGATAACTGATAAGTAGAAAATATGTTTAGTCTCTTGCTTGGTGGTAAGAAAAAAGGAGAACCACAAAGAGCACAGTCATTTTCAAGGTTATTTCTCACTGGTCAGTGTGAAAGGCTGCGTCATTAATATAACGCCGGGCTCAGCACAGTGACTGCACCTGCGCTGCACTGTAGAACACAAGCCAGGCTGCAGACCATCAGCCCTGAAAGTTAAAACAGGACTCGTATGTGTGTCATGTGGTGTTTAATAAAAATTTACAGGACAGAACATAGTGGATTCAGTTTCCTTTGCTCTTACACTCCCAGTCCAAAGTGTGGCCACGACTGCTGTCAATGCATCTGTCTCTTTTTTCACCTTAATTTTTCACCTGTGTTATTCACCTTAATATCAAAAGGCTCCAAAGCAGTACACTGTAAAACCAAATTAGTAAGCAGAACTTAAAAAAATTGATGTAACTCGTTGCCTCAATGTTTTTAAGTTCATGAACTTAAAAAAAATATTTCAAAAAGGTTAAATATTTGGATTATATGCTACATAAACATTTTAATTACAGTTAAATTAAAACTAGTTATTAAATCAACTTAAATATTTTCAGTTATAGTGACTTAAAATTTCTCTTAACCTTTCTCATGGTATTAAGTTAACATTACAAAAAAAAATAAGTACACAAAGAACCATTTTTAAGTAGCATCAACTCAATATTTATTAGTCTTTGTCATTTGTTTTACAAGTACAAGTAACTCAAAAGCTTTCACACACAAGACTCAAAATCGCATGTTTCAAAACTTAAAATTTTTGTGGCAACTCATTGCCTCAAATATTTTGAGTACAAACAAAGTAAAGTTTAAGTTACAGTGAGTTACACTGAATTCTTGCCCTCTTCTATTTAACACTGCAGTGTTAATTTAAGACAGAAGCATAAAACAATTCAGAGATGCACTAGGCTAAAACCTGAACACCAGATTAAAATAGCACCTCTAAAATTACAAATTTATGAACCTGCCTGAAACTTAACATGTACCATTTACAACTAAAATACACATACAATTATCAAGTACTACCCAGTACTTAACTTTCAAGAACAAGAGTTGTATTAATGCCAAATAACATTAATACAAAAGGCACACTGTGCATATTGTGGGAAAACAACTGGTGCAGAAACATTTTAACCATTATTTTCACAGAAATAATCTACATTGAACTACAAAGGAACTGCCAGGCCTTAGTAATTATTCTGATAAATGTCTACATGCGCATCAAGTCATTTTTGAGACTCTGTAACTTGGGTGACAGTTTACCATCGTCAAGACCAAGTAAAATCTTCTGAATGAATTCAAAAGTGTTGGTCAGTCCCCTGGGATAGCTGAGGTGTAGTGCATAGATCAGTCCAAACATTACCAGGACGGCATCAGCAAATCTGGGGAGGTTGCCCACAATCTCGCTTTCAATGACAACAGAGATTTTCACAGGCTGGAAGTGAACTGGACCTGTGTCATTATCTTTGACGACTGTGAGGAGGGCTACTGAAACATCTAAAAGGTCAGGCTCATCAGATGTGTCCTACAAAATAAAATGGATATAAAAGGATTAAAGATTTTTTATTAAGATTTTTGACAAAAATATTTACAGCAGGTTTAGTGCAAAGATAAAGGCATTTAGTTAGTCATGAGATTTAACAAACAATATTGCTTCAGACCAACTGACAGAAAGTTTAATGATTTTAATTGTTGTGTGAACAAACTACAGTATGATTTTAAACAGAAGATCAGTGTTCTACAGGACCCAGCTAAGCTACCAGTAAACAAGAAATTGATACTATGCTAAAAAAACCTATAAAAACACTTTGCTTTAATCAAAATTATCTAGTACCAAAGTTTTTTTTTTTTTTACAGTGAGGTCAAAGAAAAATCGCTTCTAATCTCTTCAAATCACACAAACTATGTGATTTGAAAGACTGAGGAAGGGTAAGCGTGTAAATATGTCTGTATTCATATGAACTGTTTACTTAATATAGTCGTGAGATTAAAAAAAATAAAATAAAACTTACTGTGCAGGTCTTGAAAAACTCAGAGACGTCCTCACGTAGATACACAGGAAGGGCATGAAGAACAGTAACACGCTTGGTGTGTATGTCATGAACCTCCTATATAAAAGGAGATAAAAACAGAATTGTACATAACTTATTTACTGGTAAACATTACAATCAGATATACAAAATCAGACACATACCAAAAAACCTGGACAAGTTGTTGTATTGAAAGCTCATTTGAATCATCAAACTTTTCAAATGTTTTCCAATGTTCCTCTTTAAGAAATAGACCCATAAAATAGGTATAACAATATTTTTACCTGTTCATCATGGATTTTCAGGATTTCAGTCAAAGCGTCTGACGTCTTCCCGGTTCTGCTTGCCTTCTGTCTGAACAGGGTCATCAGTCTAGGAAGATGTCGGTCAAGCTCAGAGTAGAATGTGTTGGGCAGGTTCTGGTTTGTAATCCGTTGGAACTCTGCATACACCTACATTTTAAAACAAAGACAGACAGACAACACAGCCATATTAACTATGTGAATCTGGCAAATACACTACCCATCCATAAGGCAGAAAACAGCCCCTGAATGTGGTATATGTTGTCAAAAAAAGAAATAACAGGAAAAAGTGCTACTACATTACCTCAGATTCCATTTTGAGTGCAGGCCAGAGTTCCATGAGCTCTTTCACTGGTGGGCATGTCTTTACTATGGTTTGTCGCCGCAGGGCAAATGTGGTTTGCATCATCTTTTTTATAAGCGGCAAGTTCTTCTCAGCTTTCTTCATTTCATCAACAACTTTCTGCCTCAGCTGTTCAAGGGTTGAGGGATTTTCTCCTTGGGGAAAGTTGGGCAGAAAGTTTACCTCCGCTCGTTTGGGTCTTTTAATATTTGAATGTGAAGATTCATTGTCAGGATTCATTCTACTTCTTTTTCCAGCATTCACTGTGATCTCTGAACATCCAGCCCTTCTCATCTTGCTCCTATAGTTGCCCATCTTAAACTTTAGGCTGTTCTTCCATCCATTCCAGCCAGTTTCAGATCCTGCTTCCTTCAAGCAAGGATATTTTAACACAAGAGCCTCAGCTACCATTGCTATCTCCTTATCACTGGGATAAGCCTTGTAGCCATACATCTCAGATGCTAGCTTTTCTAAAATGTCATGTTTTACATCTCTTGTTAACTGAAGATACTTGTTGTTCTTCTCAAATTCAGTATTACCTTCCCGAAGTTTCAATTCAACATCCAAAGAAAATGTGGGAATTGAAAAAAAAACTGAAGGCCATCTTCTCCCACGTTCTGAGGATGATACACTTGAGATTGTTTCTGTTGAGGCAACAGAGCTGGAATCTTGCTCAAAAGACACATGCACAACCGCTTTCTGTGGCAACTCATCAATGTCAGAGAGGGATGTAAGTTTTCCATCAAAGTCGGGGTCTTCATATTTTAAACTGAAGTCAAGGTCTATTTCCAGCTGTTCTTTTATAACAGCAATCAGTGCATCAATAGAGGCTGGTCGTGAACAGAGTTTTAATTTTCTAGCCCGGTCTGGTTCAACAACACGAAGGACCATGGGTTGTGGGGATAGATCTGCCATTATGCTAATGGAAAGCAAAAGATTGGCATGCATAAATGGTTATTAAAATATACAGATTATATGCTGCTAGATAAACAGTAATACAAATATAGTAATTAATTCAATAAAAACTACTCACCACTGGCTAGACTCAGTTCTGTTTTATTTGTATGAATCTCTTGGGTGTTAACAGAAGCAAGCCTTCTACCTCGTATGCAGAGAGCGGGACTGAATCGTTGAGATCAGACTTCAGGTGGATTGACAGACTTGTCTGGGAAGGTGACAGCTCATAGGATCCAAGATGTTCTAAATACCAGCAATCATAATTAGAACAAAGGAATGAAACAGTGCTATTGACAAGGTAGATGTGCTCTACTCTGCAGAACCTAGGTAGTCCACCACTGTCTCCGACAGACAAAAACATTTCACAGACATAGTGTGTGCCATCAATGGTAACCTTTGATGTCTGGTATATTGTGTCACTAGTTGTTAGTGTTCTAATGTGTAGCTGAGCTACTTCTGGTAGAGCTGAAACCAGAACAGAGTCAACCCTGGATGCTTGTGTTTCTGGCTTGAAAAATGATGGGGCAGCAAGATGGTATGCCATCATGTGTTGGTGTCTGACTGCCATTGTCTTCAAAATATTTTTGAAGTTTTGAGCGTCATGCACCACTCGTTTAAAAAAACGGTGTTTGGCCTCAAATCGCATTGTCCAAACATGCACCAGGGGCCCATAGCACTTGATCATGGTGGGGTAATGCTCCACATAGTGATGCTTAGGACGAAGGCTAAACTCTGGGAATGTCTTCAGCAGTACTTGCTTATGATCGCTGATTTTGGACTGAAAATAGTCTAAGGTTTCATCAGAAAATGATGGGCATAATGCTAACTGCACTACCTCTTTCAGTTCCATCAAAACTGTCCATGCACCATTACCTTCTGGTACAACACTGCCTACAAGCAATGGAAGCAGTCGGAGCAGAGTAGCATTTTCATGACCATTCCCTCCTATCGTTCCTCGAGACAGAAATGTTTTGGGAATTGGTTGAGGCCTATCCACTTTATCAGCATGTTGATATGGGAATGATGC
This sequence comes from Brienomyrus brachyistius, assembly GCF_023856365.1. NCBI lineage: Eukaryota > Metazoa > Chordata > Actinopteri > Osteoglossiformes > Mormyridae > Brienomyrus > Brienomyrus brachyistius. Next base: position 19,262 of record NW_026042903.1, on the reverse strand, counting down.
AATCTTTTGGTTCAAATACTCTAAAGTGAAGTACTTCATCTGGATCAAGGTCTTAATGCAGAGAGAAATCTCCACAGGAACTATGCCTTCTAGAAGATCATGCAGGACATCTGGAGGAAAGCCTGTGACTGGATGAAAGTAATCCAGGGAGTCACGCAAGACACAACTTGTTTTAACACCAAAGTGGTTGGAGGAAGCGTCATTTTCCTGAATGTTTTGTACATGAAGGTCATGGCTATCTTTGGTTCTTTGAGAAAACTGCCTGGCTTCAGTTGCTGGAAACTGTTCTCTTGTGGCCAAGCAGAATCTGCAAACATAGCCTGCTTTAAATAACTCCACAAAGCCACCTAATCCATGGGCAGCTAGATTGTCAGCAGACACACAAAAGATGGTGCCTTTGACATTGCGACCAAGTCGTTCAATAAAAACACCATCCTGTTCAAGAATATGAACATCATGTAATAATGGAGCAAGTACAGCTGCATACCCATGCCTCTGGAGGTCTGTCACTTTTGCAAGCATTGCTAGCTGTATATTGTGTAATGCTGACCTGTATTTTGGTGACATATTGGCAAGTGCCCAGTATACAGCACAAAGTTTGTGAATTTTACGTGATGTGCCAAGTGGGTTGGCAATTTCAAGCTCATCAATATATAACTGGAGTGGTAAAATGAGATCACCTGTTGAAAATAATTCATTTTCAAGGAAATATGAGCCATTGTAGCATGAGGCATATTGACCAGAATTGGTATTTGGATCAGTAATCATTTTTAGAATGTCTGTGTTTTTAAACAACTCCTGAATCATTTGAAGAATAGGAACATACATTGTGGTATGTCCACGTTGCTCCAGCTGATACTCGACTGGCATTACACATGGATAGTTGTGCTCGAAAAAGACTTTTCTGCGCTTGGATGTGGATAACTCTGCACCTTTAGAAGTACTAGTAAATATAACATTGGAATCCATAACAGCACTTACAACTTCATCCAGTGCAGATTCTGCCACATTGCAACCATTTTTCTGCAATATATCTCTAATTGCCTCCTTGATCAAAGGCCGAGATAAGAAGCAGACCTGATTTAAATGCTCCACTATTTCTTGGGTAGCTGTGTTTGAGACATGTAGGATTGCCTGCATCTTCAAAAATAAGGAAGATAAATTAATTCTAAGATGTTTTTTTAGTACGTCAGTGTCACACTGACCATCAATCCCCACTGGATCCTCATCTGTGCTTGGAGGTTCTTCATATAAATCACCATCAACTGCAGGAATACTGGCTTGACCAACATCACTGACAATGTCATTTTGAAAGTCTGATGAAACGCTTGCTTGGTGTGATCTACTTTTATGAGAATTGAATGAAGAGTATACATTTGTGGTAAAGCTACAATCCTTATATGGGCAAGCCACTGTTTCATGATTTCTTAAATGCCTTCTAAGATGGCAGAAAAGAACAGATTCAGAAAATTGCTGCTGAAATGGGCATAAAGGGCATTTAAATAACAGAGCCTGCTGAGAGTGTTCTGCACTACTACCAAATTGGCGAGTATGACATCTTGACAAATGAGTTCTAAGACTATTAAGTGTCTTAAATGTACACATGCAATAATTATAGATGCATGGAAGGGGGCTTACACTGGAAAAGTGGCTGTGCTGCAGTCTGTAGTGCTTAAATATTTGCAATCTGTCAGTAAAAGAAGCTGAGCACAACTTACATTGCCAAATCATACTGTAGCCAACAACCTGAAAGAAAAACAAAATTAATGTTAGAAAGTGTATAGCTCAATCAAAATAGTTTAATTATTTAATTAACTTTCATATCAAATTTAACGGGGACGATGGGCGACCAGCAATTTGTGTCAAGTTTAGGCCACTTAAAAAAAAAATTGGTTCTCGCCCTTTTTTTGGAGGGGGTGGGTAGGGTGGGCGGGATTTTTATTTTTTTTTACAAAATTTTGATTGACTGTTTGGACTTTCAAATATGTAAGAAAATACATATTTGAAAATACATACCGAAGAGAGCAGACCTACTTAGTACGCTTCCTCAGTTCTTCCAGTTTGTTGCGTTTCAAATATATTAAATGTAAGAAAATACAAGAATTCCTTGATCCATGTGTATCTCATTCCCAACTATGGATTTCGATACTTTATGCTGATGTTTCATTCGTGAATATAAAAATGATACTATTTGAAACCAATATTCTGTTTGTCATTCCCATTCTAAATGAACAACCAAGATTTTAAAATATATATCTAGAAAGAAAGTGTATTAAAACATGTTAAAACACGAGGAATTTACAAAATACAGGAACCTGAATGGTTGAACAAGGAAATGCAACTCTACAAACAAGTAAAGAACATGTACCACATCACTTCCCCAGATTTAAATCTTTGCACCAGCCCATCTCAGGTAGAGACAAATTTAGGTTCATGAAACCATTCCAAGACTAGGATTACACAATGTGGATCAATCGTCGATGTGGAATGCGCGGGAAATTCAAATTTCGTCATTCTTGGGTATTTTCCATGCGATTTTAACGAAATAAAAAAAATTGGGGTCGGAGGCATTTCGGCGGGTCGAGAGGGGACGAGAACCAATTTTTATTTTTTTTTTTAAGTGGCCTTAAGGAGAATTTTTAGGGGGGCTGAGTACAAATGTTAGGGGGACTAAAGCCCTCCGAAAAATGGCCTAGCGACGCCCATGGCACATGCTCTCCAGCTCCCTAGTTTGCGTATCAGTGGCACGTCAACACATTGGGAAAAGTATATTTTTAGTTATCTAGTTTTGTGGACACCACCCAAAATTAGCAATGGATGTTTTTTTTAATCGCGTATCACGCGTGGACATAATTTCAGCGTCTAATGTCTTTAAAACAAATGTAACGTTTGGCTAAATCGTACACGCAGAATTATAGACTATGGTCCGTTTGAAAAATTATGTAAGTTAGCTGATGTGTTATGCTTTGTCGTTCATTGTTTTTTATTAAGCCTATTTTATCAGTTGTTCCTTGCTAGACATCCATGACTTTTGAATGTAAATATACGTAACTGACGAACGCTGTTTAAAGTTTTGTCTTGATTAAACTGCTGTAACTGTTCACTAGATAAACCCCTGTTTAAAAACACATTTAACACTTACCGTGACACCGACGTTGCTGATAACTGCCGATAGCTTGAAGCTTACATCCTCCTCACTGCACTGCACTGCAGTCTTTTGTGGCGCCAAAGTAACTTATCCACGTGTTGCACGTGACCTTTGACCTTGGGGCAAGGGAACCTCGTAAGCCAATAAAATGATGACCCTTACGTAAACCGAGTCGTAACTTTTTTAATCAAACATATTTTTTCGTTTAAAATTAGTACTTAGAGTGAATTTAATATTTTTCTTGCTAAAATCTTTTACAGCTGAATTTATGAAGACCCAACCATTATTAGGAAAATTAAGTATTTTTAAATATTAACTTATTTAAATACATATAATTTAATAAAAAATGACAATTGGTTACACACACACACACACACACACACACGCAAGTACACATACAATGTTGAAACAAAAAGAAATAAGTACAGCTAAATTATACACCTAAGTGGCACTTACTTAATAAGCACATTGTTTCAGTTAATTAAAAATAATCAGTTTAATTCACTCAAAAACTATAAAAAAGTCACATGAACTCAAAATATTTAGGTTAGTAGAACTGTTTCAGAAAATTAAGTTTATGCTACTTAATAATTTTGATTATTTTGAGCATTTGGGTTTACAGTGTACAGTAATGCAGAACAAATATTGTAACTAACAAGGAAGTGGGGAGGTAATGGACAGAAGTGTTGGTTTTTGGTAACTCCACTCCTCTGACCTCCACTGTAATTTTAGGTTCCTTGGAACAATATTGTAAACCAGTCATCACACACCTAGGGGTTAAAGTCGACACCAACCTTAAGTTTGACACTCAGATAAGGTTAGTTGTCAAGTCAAGCTTTTTACAATTGAGGCAGTTGGCCAAAATAAAGCCAATTCTTTCTAGGCAGCACTTTGAGACAGTAATCCACTCTTTTGTCACTACTAGTTTGGACCACTGTAACGCCCTCTATGTTGGGGTTAGAGGCTCCACTATTGTTCACCTCCAGAAGGTTCAAAATGCTGCCGCACATGGAAATATGAGCATGTCTCCCCCATTTTAGCCTCACTCCACTGGCTGCCCGTACATTTTAGGATTCATTTTAAAATTCTGTTATTTGCTTTTAAAGCCCTCAGTGGTCTTGCTCCATCTGACCTCTGTGAGCTGCTTCACCCTTACACCCCCACCCGCTCTCTCAGGTCAGCTGATCAGCTGTTCCTGACGGTTCCTAAGACTCAGCGTGAGCTTAGAGGGGATCGAGCCTTTGCAGTCGCAGCTCCTAAAATGTGGAATGACTTGCCTTTTCACATTAGAGAGGAATCCCCTCTGTCCGTTTTTAAATCTCTTCTAATCTCTTCTCCTTCACCTTTGACACATTGTGAGATGTTAATTTTAATAGTAAATCTTATTTTAATCTTAGCCTTTTCTTTATTAATTAATAGATTTTTTTAAATTTTTATTAATGGCCTTTTACTCACATTGAATGTTTTGGTTTTTATTAAATTTCTTTTACTTCGTTTTTAAGTGTGTGAATGTTTTTATTTATTCCTTTGTGCAGCACTTTGGTCCATAAGGTTGTTTAAAGTGCTTTTCAAATAAAGAGCTGGATTGGATTACATTGGAAGATGGCTCAACAAATCTCTTTCACAGAATGTAAAATTCGACAGAGGGCGCAAGGTGACATTCTGTCAGGGGCCCAGAATTTTTAGCTACACCTCTGTGTTACTGTGTTTTTTTTGTTCTAGCCATCAATAACTCTGGAGTTGCTATATCGCCACCTGGTGGTGAAAAGATCAGACAAAAATATGTACACATGTTACCAACAGTTTGAAATTGAAGTGCAGAGTTAACAGGTTTAATTAATCGTCCCCACGGATGCCAGTCATGAAATTTGAGAATTGCAAATTAAAACACAGGAAAAAATCAGGAACACTACAAGATAAAATATTTAGCAAACACTCAATGTGCATCCAGGGTGACAAGGGACAACTGGAGGATGATATGACAATCTGACAGTGACATTCACAGCACTTTATATGTTGCCAAAAACAGAAAAGGGGATTAAAATCAAGAATCAGAAATCATGTATGAGGGTGGGGCTGCTTGGTGGTGCAGTGATTAGCACTGTTACCTCCCACCACTGGGACTCAGGTTCGAGTCTCCGCCTGGGTCACATGTGTGGGGAGTTTGCATGTTCTCTCTTGCTAAATTGGCCGTAGGAGTGCATGTGTGTGTGAATGGTGTGTGAATGTGCCTTGCAATGAGCTGCCCCCCCGTCCTGGGTTGTTCCCTGCCTCGTGCACAGATCCTTCCAGGATAGGCTCTGGACCCCCCGCGACCCAGTAGCATAAGCGGTTTAGACAATGGATGGATGTATGAGGGTGAGTCACAATGACGACAGCTGCTCTGTTGACTTGGTCCCAGGAGTCGTCAGCGTTGGTCTGCCGGGGCCCCCGTCCTGTCTGTGGAAGCACCCGTCTTGTTGGCTGTTCTCTCTGCCTGGGCCCCCTCTCCTGCTGCCTCACGTTTGGGTTGAAGTGGCTCCCCAGTGCTTCTGTAAAGCTCTTTGTGTATCTTAGAAAAGGGCTGTATAAATGTAACATTCATTCATTTATTCAAGGTCCCAGCCAGAAGAGTGCAGTACTACACTGTCCCCCACAGCCTGAATCAGCTGGATGTTATAGGATTAAGACACTTCCTGCATTAGGCCATTTACCCTCAGTGTATTTCCATACCCTGACAGGATGGATGACAATACTATGGCCCTAATTTTCAATACACAGTTTTCACAGGAGTCTCACCCTCATCCACATTCTCTGCATTCCTTATCTCATGCTTCTTTGCCACCCGCATCTCCTCTGCCTGCTTTGTCTCATTTTCCCACAATTGAAACACCGTCCAATTTGTCTCTGTTTTAGTTCTACCACATTAGTCCCTGAGCAACCAGTCTGATCCCGTTCCTCTAATTTCAGATGCATCTGGCTTATCTGATTGGGACTGAAGCTGCTGTTACTAGGAAAACCACATTCGTCCCACTGGGGCAGGTCTGACACCGCGTCCTTCCCATATGTCTCCCATAATTGTTGTACAGAATTTCAGCTGGAGTTCTTTCCCAGAAGCAAGTAATTTCACTTTAGCACCTGTTCAGTAAAAGTCAAGTAGGTCTTTAATGTTATTTTTAACTTTACACAGTTGAGTATAGTACAGTTACAAAAGAAACTGTTTCCCTCGGACCAAGGTGCTACTTAAATTAACAGAAGACTAACACATACCAACCTAGCAACATACTGTATGGTGCATAATGAGCAAAAACTGTGCAAACATTGCAGGACAGTGCAAAAAGAGAGGACAACTGACACCAACGAGCACAAACAGCACAGTAAACCCAGTACTGAGAAGGCGCAGTTTGGTTGTCCAATGAGGTAGCAATAAAAATAAATAAAAGTAACTGTAAACATGGCGACAATAAGATAAAAAATAGTAGTTAAATAATAAAGTGTGTTAATGAGTGTATGTGTGTGTGGTATCAGATTAGTCCCTGAGAGTTCAGTAGTCTGACGGCATGGGGGATAAAGCTGTTTGAGTCTGGCTGTGAAGGCCCGAATGCTCCGGGACCTATTTCCAGAAGGCAGGAGGGTGAAACGATAATGTGAGGGGTGGGTGGGGTCATCCACAATGGTGGTGGCTTTGCGGATGCAGTGTGTGGTGTGAATATCTGTGATGGAGGGGAGAGATATGTTAGGGTTATCTTCTTCTGAAGATGCGCTGGAAACAAACCAGTCTCTGAACACAGAACAACACAGACAGCTGTGATGACGTTTTACTTGCTGCAAGGTGTAGGGAATCCACTTGCAGAGTCTCCGCAGTTTCAGCAAAATGATGGTTTATTGAACAGCAAAAATAATACAATGTAATACAGTGTAGAGACACACCGGGTACTGAAAGGCAGCTCAGATACAAATTGAAGACAGTTCTTCACCCCCCTTTATACCCAAAAAGGCCCTCCCCACCAAGGTGTTGTGTGTAGGTGTTGTGAGTGAATTTACATATAAAGAGTGACCCCCTGGAGTGTGAGGATCCTGAGACAGGGACGGGACAGGACAGGGTGGAGACTTTTATGATCATTGTAATTCAATTCTTATCACCTTATCTTATCCTTATCACCATAGTGGTGCCAACTGGAACCCCCATTCTCTCCCTGGCTTCCCCCATGATCATAAATTCCTAACATTGTCTGCATTCAAATGATCAACCAAGAACCTTGGGACATTTTTACCACTTTTCCTTACAAAGGGAAGCCCGGTCCTGACCTCGAGGTGTCAGCCTCTCAGTCGAACTCAGCCAACTTCGAAAGAGTAACTCCCCTCGCAGTGTCTTTTATTGAGGTACACAAACAGGATATGCAACTGACATTGAACATTGTTTGTCACCATATATGGGGTGGAAATATTCAAGCGACAGTTCTTGAGACGTGTTATTGCTCAATTAAGATCAAGCTGCGGCAGGGTGTTGTTTCTAAGCGTCTAGCAAAATGATGATAAAAAAAGTACATATTTCTCTAACACGATACTCCCAATGATTTTCTCACCTGTCATCACTATCTGTTGTAGGGACTTGTGATCTGAGGCGACACAGTTCTCAAAGCAGACCGTGATGCAGCTGCTCAGGGTGCTTTCAACAGTTCCCCAATAGAGTGTGAGAATGGGAGATGGGCTTTTCTGAGCTTCCGTGGAGAGTAGAGGTGCTGCTGTGCTTTCCTTACTATGGAGCTGATGTTGAAGGACCTGGTGAGATTCTCCGCCAGATGGACAACAAGGAATCTGGTACTCTCTACGATCTCCACAGATGAGCCATCGATGTGCAGCAGAGAGTGGTCACTCTGTGTTTTGTGTTCTTCTAACGTCAACAACCATCTCTTTGGTCAACATTCAGAGACAGGTTGTTGGCTCTGCAGCAGTCCGATAGTCATCACACTTCCTCTTTGTATGCTGAGTCACCGTTTTTATTGATGAGACCCACAACAGTCTTGTCATCTGCCTGATGTTGATGATGGAATTCGAAATGTGCATTGCTGCTCAGTTGTGAGTCATCGGAGTTAACAGCAGTGGGCTGAGCATAAAGTCCTGGGTTCCTGCTACAGCGTCTGAGCAGTTGCCTTCGTCGCCCATAGCTCCTGCGCAGCCCGAGCAGCCGCCTCCGCTGCCCCCTGCGGCCCCAGAGCCCGAGCAGCCGCCGCCTGCTTTGCCCGTAGCTCCTGAGCAGCCGCCTCCGCTGCCCCCTGCGGCCCCAGAGCCCACGCCCGAGGCGCTCCCTCCGCCTCAAATGACTGTGCCCCCTGGGGCTCTTGTTCCTGGCCCCACTCCTGTCCCTGACCCAGCTCCAGACTTTCCTGCCCTAGTCCCCGAGGAGGTCCCGGACAGTCTGACCACCGTGTGTGCCACGCCCCCTGATTATCCACGTGTGCTTCCCTGATCGTACCCAGCTGTGTCCGATTATTTTCAATCAGTCCTGTCTATTTGAGTTCATGTCTTACTAGAGTTCAGTGTCCGTCATTGAAGTCCGTCTGCGTGAGATGTTTCCTGCACCCCGTGTTCCTAATAAATCCCCGTATCCTGCCTGCCTTGCCTGTTTCCTGCCCGTCCGCCGCTCCCGTTAAATGGCGATCGTGACACAAGGCACACGCACATCAAGTACCAATGCAGCAAATACAGATGAACAATTTAGGAGGAATACTAGTCAAAGGAAGGAAGAAAAGCAGCCCACCCTATCTCATGGTCACGGACACAAACATCAGGGAGTGTTATGAAGAAGACATCACACTTAACACCATTGGTTTTATGCAGTGAATTACACCAGAGAGAGTTTTTACATTCTAGCTGTGTTACGTAACATTCCTCAGCCTTCAGGTTTTTTCCACACAATGCACGACATGCAGGGGTGCCAAACAAAACAGCGGAACTGCAGTGTAGCCAATTATTTGTTTCAGTAGTTTTAAGAAAACTAGAACATAAAATGTTTGTTTTACTTAGTCCACAAAAGAGTTTTTACCTATCTTAGTGTATTTTACATCACATACACTCTCGGTCCGTTGTGGAGTCCATCCCACTGTAGTTGGAGAATGCTGCCATCAGTCGCTTGGTGTAGCACTCGCAGGATTTACCAGGCTCCTGTTTAAACTGATGCATCATGCCCCAGTCCATGCGCAGGAGGACCAGTCTCTGAAGGGCTGTCGCATGGTGAGGCCTGTTCTGCCTGGGGTCCAGCAGGTCACTGGCAATGTCCTTCAACTCACAGTGGGCTTGCGTTCATAGTGGGGTACCGCAGGGTTCGATTTTAGGACCACTATTGTTCCTAATTTACATAAATGATATGGATACCAATATATACAGTAAACTGGTGAAATTTGCAGATGACACCAAGGTGGGTGGTGTAGCAGATACTGAATTAGTGGCTCAGCAGCTACAGCGGGATCTTGATTTAATTAGTGACTGGGCCGATACCTGGCAGATGAAATTTAACGTCGATAAATATAAGGTACTCCATCTAGGGAGCAGAAATATAAAGTACAGGTATTTCATGGGTGTCACTGAAATAAAGGTAGCTGATCATGAGAAAGACCTTGGTGTGTATGTTGATGCTTCCATGTCCCATTCTCGCCAGTGTGGGGAAGCAATAAAAAAGGCCAATAGGATGTTGGGGTATATCTCCAGGTGTGTGGAGTTTAAGTCAAGGGAGGTAATGCTAAGATTATACAATTCCTTGGTGAGACCTCACCTAGAATATTGTGTGCAGGTTTGGTCACCATATCTTAAAAAGGACATTGTGGCCTTAGAAAAGGTGCAGCGTAGGGCCACAAAAATGATTCCTGGTCTTAGAGGAATGTCATACGAGGAACGGTTACTTGAGCTAAATCTGTTCAGTCTCAAGCAAAGGAGATTGAGGGGGGACATGATCCAGGTATATAAGATTCTAACAGGTTTGGATGCTGTTCAACCAAATAGTTACTTCAGCATTAGTTTAAATACACGAACTCGTGGCCATAGGTGGAAATTAGCGGGAGAACATTTCAAGCTGGATTTAAGGAAGCACTTCTTTACGCAGCGTGTAGAGTATGGAATAGTCTTCCTGATAATGTAGTGCAAGCTGAATCCTTGGGTTCCTTTAAATCAGAGCTAGATAAGATTTTAACGACTCTGAGCTATTAGTTTAGTTCTCCCCAAGCGAGCTTGATGGGCCGAATGGCCTCGTCTCGTTTGTATAGTTCTTATGTTCTTATGTTCAACTCCTTCATCTACAGTGTCAGATGAGCAAACCTTATCTCCCCCTTGAGGATTTGGACATACCAACATAGGGGCAAGAATTTCTGCTACCTCGTCCTGCTGCCTGAGCGTTTCGCCACGGCACTTCTTCACCGAGAAGGAGGTAGAGTCGGGTGCTGAATGGTTATGATCCTCGTCTGCAGGGGGGAGAGGGGAAGGGGCAGGGGAACCACTGGCTACTCCTCCCTCGGTGGCATAAGGAGGAAGCTGCTGTTTGGGCAGCAATGCTTGGGCAGGAGCCACACAGTTTATTTCTGGGTATCTAATTAGCGGACACCATTAGGTCCCTTCAGGGGCTCCACAGACAAACTCATTGACAAAATAGAATTGTCACAGAAAAATTCTTTGTCACATGCTCAGTCGACATGGACTGTGTGCTATTTACATATTTTTGGCACAAACGAAATCTCATATGCATATCGATGTATCTTTCGCACAAGTGGACCTCCATCACTTTAAAGAGGGTAAACTCTGATCAGGAAATTTACGACGTCAGAATAAACGGATTTTTTAACAGAAGTAACTGACATGCCCTAATAAGGAAATGCATACAATCAGAATACAATATCTGTGGTTTTTAACAGTGGTAACAATCTGATAATGAAAGGAATCAGATCAACATTTCTATAGCATGTAACAGAGCTTGCTCCCCTCCAGAACTCATTGTTCCAGTAGTTATCTGAAATCATCTGCAGGAGCTATTCTTTTATTTGTATATTAAGCATAATTATTCATGAATATTATTGATTATGTTTATTTGTTTAATGTTTTTATTTATTCGTATTTATTGTTTATAATATAATGTTATATAGTATTGCAACACTTGAAACGAGAGGTACTTGCCTGCCTTAGTGATATTTACTATTGTCTAAGTGTATTCCCACCTGTAGGAGGCAGCAATGGTTGTTATTAAAGGTGCTGAGATTACGCGGCTCAGGGCTGAAGGTGCAAAGTGAAACAGTCATTGACCGTATTTGCCATGTGTGATGGTGTCTGCATATCGGCCCTTTTGCGCCAAACAAACCAGTTCAAAGTACTGTGTGTTAAAATATCATATGAATAAATCCTCTCAAGAACTAAACTCAATATCGTATCCTCATCATTCAACGCGTCTGACTTTTGCACCTCTTACCACAAGGCAGTGGATTACATGGGGAAATTACAAACAAGGAGAATTTAATCTGTTTTTCCTCTACATTGTCGTTATTCAGAATATTACAGACTATGAACAAAAACGGACAATGTAAGAAAATAAAAAAATGTGTATGACAGAAAGCTAGAGTATTTTTGCAATGGTGAGCACTAGCTGGTTTATGTACTAGCTCACACTCAAGAAACAGCATAAATGCTACTCATACACAGTTGGGGGGCAGGGGTCAGTCCTTGTGCCTGTAATGAGGTCACCAGTTGAAACTAACCCAGCCTCAGCACGTCTGTGGGTCCTTGAGCAAGGCCCTTAACCCCCAGCTCCCTGGGCGCCCCAACAGGTAGCTGCACTTCGCGGACAACTTACTCCACAAAGAGTAAGTTGAGGGAGACATAAAAAACACAATTTCCCCACGGGGATTAATAAAGTCCATCCATCTATGGAATATTATTTAGCACTATATAACGCAGAATATAAGAATTACGATTTTATAAAAAGTATGCCAAATATCCATGATATAATCATTACAATGTAAACATTATAATGTAATCAACACAATGGAACCAACTGAGTATGTATTTGCACCTTTTGTTAGTCTGAGTTTCTGTTAGCTACTTTGTTAGTCCTGAATCTATGAATATTCACATTTTTATCGCGTATATTTTATCACTATGTAAAAGGACAAATATATTATCAACCTTTTAGTGAGACAATGTGTAAACGGCTGAAACTACCAAGGTTTACTACTGAAGGAAGGGATTCACCTGAGTTCACCAAAAGTTCATGGCTGAGTATTTTTAAAAAACCAAGTGGAGCTGCTCGCGCCACTATTATGTTCAACCGAGAGGCCAAACGGTAAAAGAAATGACTGTCAAACTTATCACCTAGGGGTAAATATAAATCTATACAAATATCACCTGCATGCACATTACTTCTTTTACAATAACCAACTCCTGATCCATACTGTTAGTCGTGAAAAAAATAACTATTGTGTACATAGAGGCCCTGTGTAAAAAGATAACTGCCAAGGAAAAGATCAAAAACATTTATTTCAAGGATTCAAAGTTTTTATGGTCATGTACAGTGTACAGTGCAGTTCTTATTTGATTAACTTGAATGTCTTCACAGACAAGACGATTAAACAAATAAAGCAGCGCAACATTATAGTAACTAACAACAAACAAAGCTCACGAGTACTATTACAATATTCATATCATTTATTTAAATTTAATTTTACCAAGTAAATTAATTGAAAAGCAGTTACCGCTTTACCTGCTTCTCGGGAGAAATAGCAGATATACAAACGTCATGTATGTAACTAAAATCTTAAGCCAATAAGGGCAAAGTTGTGTCGTAATGGAGGCGGATCCAGCCTGTGCAGCCTGCTAAGAGGTGCTGCCTGATGTGTCTTGCTCTCGCGGAGTTTTGGTACCATGTGACATGGTGACGTAATGCAACGGGCGATAAAAAATATAACCATGATGCATTGCGTCAGGACCAGAATGCATTGCTTTAAGCTAGCGCTGTATGTGGGTGCATGAAGTGGAAAGCACCCAATAATAAACATAACATTTTTTAAAAAATGTTTTCTTCACCGGTGCAGTGAATTTAAATAAAGAGCTATGATGGTGCTGCAAATGGCTTTGCATAGTAGTTAGTAGTAGCATTAGCCGCTGTGTGCGGCATTAGCTTTCTACAGTCCTTACAGATGGTTCGTGTTTTGTCTGTCTCCCTTTCGCCATTTATATTTTCCGCCGGGCACCCGAAATGCTGACACACAAAAGATTCAAAAGTGTCTGGGGTATCTACTATAGTAATTTAGTCAGATGCCGACATATTTACAGCAGCTCATTTGCAGCGCATTCGTGAAACGGCTTTTCGCTCCAACGAGAAATCTCGTCATGTTGTAATATCGCGAGATCTCGTGACACGCGTTTCACTCCCACTTCTTAGTAACAGTCATGATTTGATAAAGTGACAACCTGCGTAATAATTGGTAATACATAGAGTTTGCTATTGTTCAGGCTAGCAGACTGTTATGGCTTGAGGTTAATGGTGCCTGTTACTTGTGAATTTTCACATTTGCAGGGATCTTCTGCCTCGTGAACGTGAAACGGGTAATTATGCTAAAAGAAGAAAAAAGCAGAACTGCAATGTGTGTAAGGCTGGTGCTGATTTTTCAGTCTGAACACAGTAAAATTTATACAAATTACCTGTATTCAAACTTGTATTCTTTATATAGTTTGGTTAATTACTATTTAAAAGTTTTATCTGCGCTCCATTGTATAACTTATATTGGAGACTTGTATGTACTTTTCGATTGGAAATGGTTAGCTGTATACAGGGGCGCCGCTAAGGGGGGGAAAGTTGGGACAATTCTAAGGGCCCACGCCCTTTAGGGGCCCCCAGAGATCTGAATGGGTGTGGTAGGGGGGCCCAACCTCATATTTTGTCATAGGGCCCAAAATTGCTAGCGGCGCCCCTGGCTGTATATACTTTGAATATTTTTATGATTAATTTCTTTGTTTATTTAATTTGGCAACAGATCTGCACTTTTAGCAGTATTGCTGTCAATTTTTGTGAAAGTTGTTACTAAATAAAACAAAAGAAGCAGACTTGTGTAAATCCTATATTGGTCGTGTATTCTTCCTGTAGCGTAGTGACAGCTTTTTGTACGGAAGCCGTGAACGGCTGTGCTTGCAAATATATTTTCTTCTGAATAATTAGAAGGATAAGCATATTTTGTCGCCGCCGCGAGATAGTCATGCCATACACAGCTCTGCTCGTTTTTGTACTGTAACCGTGTTACTTAATTTGCGAATCCATGAATTTAACGTTGACATTAAGTCAACATTGACATTGACAACGTTGACATTAAGTGTTGCACCTATCTAGTGTTTTACCGTGAAGGGCATGTTATATCTTGTCTCTAAGTCGCACTATGGTCCAGGGGAATGCTATGTCATATTAGAACATGTGTCGATGATGTGGCAATATAAATATTTTAGAATACTGTCAGTTTTAGTTTCAGAAATCCATCATTTGAGAAAAAAGGCCAGTCACGACAAATATATATGGAATATAACAACAGAGGTTAGCTGTATTTGTTTAAGTGTAAAGATGCACATAGAAACATGCATGAGCTCATCTGAGAATAAACTGAATGCAATGAAGATTTGTGACTCCTGCTGGAAAATGCGAATAGTGGCAGGGTCTTCAAGCAGTACATTTGTCTGAGAGTCAGTTAATATTAGGAAAGGCACCGTTTTTTTTTTCAATGGCGCTAATTATCAAGAAGGAAATGGAGTACCCCAGTACCTGGTTTACGGGCACTGGAAGCTCCAGTATCAGTCAGACTTTCATGTAAGTATATGTGTGTTTAATGACTTGTGCATGTTTCATCTTTACCAGGGGCAGAGGGGAAACTCAATAAATAGCCTTCTCTCACACTTCCAGGCCTGCAGAACTGAGCATGTCCCCTGGTTTTGTGCATATGTCTGTAGGCTTTGAGTTTTTCCTATGGGGGCTTCAATTTCCTCCCAGAGTACAAATACGTGCAGATCAGTTGCATTGGGGAGTCCATACTGTGATGCTGAGTGGGTGTAGGAGGAGATTGAGAGATGAAACTCCGGATGATTTACTCCCTCGGCTAACTAACCAGAACAGGATCGTACCAATACCAAAATGATAAGTTTATAAATGTTTTTCACTACCCTGATTCATTCAGTTATTTCTGTTTGTTAATTCCATCCCCCAAGCAAATACATAAATAAACAAACAAATATTCAGGGGGAATGTGTCATAGGTGATAGAATCAGTGGATGAATCTAAAGAAAAAAAGTAATGATTTCTTTCTCTCCAAAACACAATGCACAAAACTCTTAAGTTAGGTAAGACATTGAAATTTTATGACAGTAGCATGATGCAGAGGAACAACAGAAGGAAAAATCTAACTAAACCTGAGTCAACTAGGACTAATTACACTAAATTAAGTGGAACACACAAAATACCTAAAACAACTTAATAAACAAGCAAGAAATATTACATTTGATTAACTATACTGATGCCTGAGGGAAGTTCTTGTGCATAATGCAGCAAGTATATACAGCTGCAGAGACACTACACATAGTGCAAATAAATTAAAAAGTATACAGTACACACACTGATTCCTGAAAAATCTAAATACCATGGAATACTAATGAAATACTGATGATGATGATAATAATAGAAATAATAATGAATTAGTTTAGGGTATTATGCAATTGACATGTACAATTAAAAAAGAAATTGCACCAGACATTTCCTGTGGCAAAGAAGGGTTGCTTTGTGCCACATTACTCAAGTCAATTCACTTTATTTTGTATAGTACATTTTCATAGCCTTACATTGTCTCAAAGCACTTTACTTTGTCCCTGCCCAATTGTCCCAGTGAGCAAGATCTAGCCTGAAAAATTAGAAAGCGACATTGGCAAGGATAAACTCAGTCATAGTAAGAAACCTTTGGAGGAACCAGAGTGAAAGGGGGAGCCCATCCTCCACAGGGCAGAAGTCAGGTTAACAAAGTCCTGATTTATATGGTTTATATGGTTCAATTAGTTAAGTCCGGATGTAAATACAGAATAACTGGCAGCAGGGCACACAGGAAAGACGTAAACAGGCAGGAGGGCAGGCAGGAGGGTGGCACAGGCAGGACGTAATGGGCAGGAGGGCGGGCAGGCAGGGCAGCACAGGCAGCCAGAACTGTTTTGCCACTGCAGTTTGTTTTACAATTTCATCTGCATTTGTTCCCCCAAGGTATAACAGCAGCTAATTTATGAACATGCTGCTTTTCAGAAAAGTTTAATTTCCAGGAGCATGACCAGTGCATACATTTAGTGTTGATGGTTCTTTGTAAAATGGATGTTCTGTACTTTTATTGATCTGTCCATCCATCCATCCATCCATCCATCCATCCATCCATCCATTCATCAATTTTCTAACTACTTCTGATGAAGTTCCGGGTTATGAGGTATCCTGAAGCCCAGGCAATATGGGACAAACACACACATGCACACACATAGGGTATACCTATCCTTATGGGGCCCGCTCATTGACTTCTATTGGATAAATGCTAACGCTAACTATGACAATCTTAACCCCCACCCTGCCCTAACCATAACCATAAGTAACCAAGCAAAATAAAAGAGGTTTTGCATTTTTAGTTTTTCCACAGCAGTCACAGATTTTTATAAAATAGAGTTTTCCTGGTTTTCAGTTTCGTGGTCCCCATAAGGGAAAAAAAAAACAGGTATTTATCACGCTATGGGGTAGGATAGGTATACCCGCTCGCACACACACACACAGACATGCACACAAATGGATAGATCACCACAGTTACTATGGATGTCGATCCTGCAATAATGAGACAGAACTATCATACTTAACAGGATCATATCCCTAGTTCTACATATGCATAATTATATTTAAAAAAGATCCCACGCACCCAGCACATGAGATGTTTGAACTTCTGCCCTCTGGTAAACGTTACCGCAGTATGCATTGCAGAACAACCAGATTTAATAAGAGCTTCTAACCCCAAAGCCATCAGAATACTAAATGCTAATGAACATACGTTTATGTGAAACCCTACTCTCTCTTACTCTCTGTGCACTTTATTACCACAACTGGTATTAAGTTTACTTTTTATTTATATAGTATAGTGCAATAATATAATCACGATTTGTGTGTGAGTGTGCCCTGTGATGGGCTGCCCCCCATCCTGGATTGTTCCCTGCCTCGTGCCCATTCCACATTCCGGGATAGGTTCCGGACCACCCGCGACCCAGTAGGATAAGCAGTTTGGAAAATGGATGGATGGATATAACTAACATAAGACAGACATTACACCTAACAAACAATAAACACGAAATAAAGGAGTGGATACAAAAAAAATGTAATGCAATGACCAGATTTAACACCTGGATTATGTCCCCCCTTAGTCTCCTTTGCTCGAGGCTAAACAGATTCAGCTCAGCTAACCTCTCCTCATTAAACATTCCTCTAAGACCAGGAATCATTCTCCCAGCCAAGCAAGCCTGAGTCCGGCTTCCACTCCCCCGATCCCCAGCAATGTTAACTTGGAAGGGCGTATTCTGTATGCACAACTGAGACAACCCAGGTGGAGCTCAGCTTATCGGCTGGCAAAATTGCCTTCAGGTATCACCCACCCTAGTGAGAGTCCAAGCTAGGGCCGTTCTCAGAACTCACCCTAAACGAAGTCCTGCTCAAAAGTTGTAATGACCGCCTGAGGTACCTGTCAGCCTTGCCCGTAATGAGTCAGTGGGTGTAGCCGGGCTGACACGCTTTTGGGCATCCAATTGCTGAGAACTCCCCTTCGGTTCTGACAAACTGTACGATCACAAGCAGTGACAGCAGAGCCACAGACAAGCTCAACCAACAGAGAGCGAATGGTAAGCACCCAGCACCCGAAGGGCTCAACTGATCACATCCAAACGACTTCCTGATGGGATTGTGTACGTAACTGGTTTACTGTTGTTAATAGTGGTTGAACTTCTATGCAAGTCCCCTTGTTGGGGGAGAGGGAATGAATGAAAGCATAAGGTGAAATAAAACCTAAAATAAATCAAAAAGGTTAAACGGGAATCAAACCAAATGAATTGTGTTTCTTATTCAATTGTAAACATCAATTAGTTATGCAACAATAACCTAATTGGATGTTAATGTATTGTGATCAAACTGATTTAGTCCGTGAAGTTGATTCCTGCTTTCAGGCAAGAACCTGTGTGTCCAATTATGCGTGTTGTATCACCGCAGTTGACCACCAGAGACCCAACTCAGATGTTGTTAACCTACTATGGCGGACCACTAGAGGTGCAATTTCAATGGAGTGGCACTGCTATGGCTTGCCACTAGAAGCGCAATTTCAAAATTGAGTGGTAGTTCTATGCCTGACCACTAGAAGCGCAATTTCGAAATGGAGTGGTAGTTCTATGCCTGACCACCGGGGGCGCAATATCGAAATGGAGTTGTAGTTCTATGCCTGACCAATGGAGGCGGCGATTTTGAAATGGAGTGGTAGTTTCTATGCCTGACCACTGGAGGCGCAATTTCGAACTGGAGTGGTAGTTCTATGCCTGACCACCGGGGGCGCAATATCGAAATGGAGTGGTACTTCTATGCCTGACCACCGGGGGCGCAATATCGAAATGGAGTGGTAGTTCTATGCCTGACCACCGGGAGCGCAATTTCGAAATGGAGTGGTAGTTCTATGCCTGACCACTAGAGGCACGATTACGAAATGGAATAGTAGTTCTATGCCTGACCACTAGAGGCGCGATTTCGAAATGGAGTAGTAGTTCTATGGCTTGTCACTAGAAGCGCAATTTCAAAATTGAGTGGTAGTTCTATGCCTGACCACTAGAAGCGCAATTTCGAAATGGAGTGGTAGTTCTATGCCTGACCACCGGGGGCGCAATATCGAAATGGAGTGGTAGTTCTATGCCTGACCACTAGAGGCGCGATTTCGAAATGGAGTAGTACTTCTATGGCTTGCCACTAGAAGCGCAATTTCAAAATTGAGTGGTAGTTCTATGCCTGACCACTAGAAGCCCAATTTCGAAATGGAGTGGGTAGTTCTATGCCTGACCACTAGAGGCGCGATTTCGAAATGGT